>NC_045434.1:52371560-52466640 GCF_002776525.5 Piliocolobus tephrosceles | reverse complement strand
TACACCATGGAATACTATGCAGCCATAAAAAAGGATGAGTTTGCGTCCTTTGTAGAGACATGGATGCAGCTGGAAACCATCATTCTTAGCAAATTATCACAAGAAGAGAAAACCAAACACCGCATGTTCTCACTCATAGGTGGGAACTGAACAATGAGCTCACTTGGACTCGGAAAGGGGAACATCACACACTGGGGCCTATCATGGGGAGGGGGGAGGGGGGAGGGATTGCATTGGGGAGTTATACCTGATATAAATGATGAATTGATGGGTGCTGACGAGTTGATGGGTGCAGCACACCAACATGGCACATGTATACATATGTAACCTGCACGTTATGCACATGTACCCTAGAACTTAAAGTATAATTAAAAAAAAAAAAAAAGAAGAAAAAAAAATAAATAAATATCCTCCTGGAAAACAAAAAAAAAAAAAAAAAAATACTATGCCTGTGATTTTTTACAAACAGTAAAAAAATAGTAAAAAACTATACAGTTTGCCAGCACTTTGTTGATAATTCCTTCACTCTTATATTCACAAGGAATATCGATCTGTAGTTTTCTTTAATTAAATGCCTTTATCTATTTTTGGTACCATATAATGCTAGCCTTGTAGAGTAAGTTAAGAGGTTTTATCTCCTCTTCTAGTTTGAGGTAGAATAAATTGGGAAAGATTAATGTTAATTATTTTTAAAATGCTTGATATAATTCATTATTTAAACACTTGGTTCTGGAATTTTGTTTGCTGGGATGTTTTTTGATTACTGATTCATTTTCTTTACTTTTATTGAGTCTTCTCAGATTTTCTATTTATTGAGTTAATGTTGGTGGTTTATTTGTAAAAATATGTTCATCTACATTAATTTATTACAGTATATTATGGGTCAAATTTTACACCCCCTCCCAAAATACAATGTTGAATTCCTAATCTGCATTACCTCGGAATGTGACCTCATTTGGAAATATGGTCTGTGTAGATATAACCAGTTTAAAATGAAGCTGTTAGGGTAGACCTTCATCCAATCTAACTGGTGTTTTTTACAGAAGGGGACATTTGGATACAGACACAGACATGAACAGAGGAGAGATCATGTGAAGAGTCACAGGGAAAATGCCATGTGAAGACAGAGGAATGGAATTATCCATTCACATGTAATAAAATGCCAAAGATTGCCAGCAAATCACCAGAAGCTTGGAACAGTATGGTAAGAACTTTTCTGCAGGTTTCAGAGGGAGCATAAATATCTACCTCCAGAGACATAATAAGGTTGATTCTGACAGTTTTCTCGTGTTTCTTGGTGTTTCTGGGGCAGAATGGGCCCGCAATTTCTGGTAGCTTTACTTCTGGTGTCACCCCTTGCCTGATTTGTAAGCAAAGTTTTACTGAAACACAGACACAGTTATTTGTTTACATTTTGTCTATGGCTGCTTTCGAACTACAGTTTCAGAGCTGAATAGCTGCTAGCTAGATTGTAATTTACTGCAAGCTTAAAATATTTAATAACTTTTCCTTTATAAAAAGTCTGCGGACTCCTGTTTTAGAATTTTTGATGAACATGATATGTTGCAAAATAAAGTGTCATGTCTTTTGTTCTAACATATAAGCCATTTATTTCTTTTTATTGTTTTATTCCACTGGCTTGAAGATGATCAGTAAAATGTTGAATAAAAATATTGAAAGTGAATATTCTTGCCTTCTTTCTAGTCTTAGGAAAAATGCATTGTATTCTCACCCTAATGTATGATGCTAGCTGTATATAAGAATATATTTCCCTTTTCAGCACCCTCCCAACTCCTTGACAAACATCTATACTTTTCAACAAATTCTAAATATATTCCGTCATTATTTTTTCAAGTTTTTTACTATTAGTTTTCTCTTATTCTGGAGTCTATATATATATATACAGGCTAAATATATATATATTTAGAATATTATATATCTCTATATTCTAAACCAGTTAATATTTTCCTGATGCTCATTAAAATTTTATTTAATTTTTAACATTTCTTTCTCCAGGTTTAATATTAGTTTTATTGTTATGTCTTCAATTTGCTTTGTATTTTTTTCTGAAGTGTTATTAATCAAAAATAATGAATATTTTATTTCAGACTTTGTATTTTTATGTCTAGTAGTTTTGTTTCAGTTTTATAGTTTTTGTTTCTCTTCAGATATTCATGATTCATTATAAATATTAGGCATATTTATAGTAATCATTTTAAAATCATTTTTGTTAGCTTCATTTTTCTCTTAAATGTGGTTTACCTTTTCCTACTTCCTTGCATGTTCAGTACTTCTGGTTAATTGCTTGACATTGTGAATGTAATGTTTTTGTGTGTATGTGATTTTCTAACCTTAAATAAGAAAAAGAATAAACAATTCAGTGAAGTGGAAAACATATCAAACTGTGCAAATATGCAATATACAATAGTGCTACAATTACCAATAAAGAATGACCAACTTAGCAATCATTCAAGAAAATTCAATTTAAAACAATAAACTTATTCCTCAACCAGGAAGTAAGACTTCTGTACCTTACTAAGAAATTAGTAAGAGTTTAAGTGTTTTCAGTAGAATAATCTTACGAAATTATGATCCAGGCAGTTAATGTAAAAATTAAACAAAATGTCAAATGCATAAACATGCCAGTATCCACAAATGTTCAAAGCGAGTTGTTAAGTGAAAAACGGCAGTTTCAGAAAAGTACATAATATGTAATGAATTGATACAAACACTACACACACATACCACACAATTACATATTTCTACAAGTAAAAGTCATATCAGTATATTCAAAATAGCCTGAAAGAACTCATATGAAACTGATAATGGTGATTATTTATGGGATTCAGGAAAGGCTAGGACAAGTGTAGATAAGTGTTATTGAAAGCTGGAACATTAGATTTAATTGATGGGCATATTTTGCCTTTTTTTCTATAGAATTTCAGCTATTTTTAAAATATGAAAATTCCCTTTGGAGAATTAAAATAGTCTAAATATATAAACACAAATTAAAGGGTTATTCTCTGTGTAAGGGAGAGTGATGGTGGGTGAGATATTGAGAATGGATAAGAATCATTGATGCTTTGGCCTATATACTTCAATATCATTTGCCTACAAGATAAACTACTTTTATATTTTTCCAGTAATGCAAATATAATTATGCTTTGCAGAGACCAGCACATTTTAAAAATGATAAACATCAGAAAGTAAATATTTTAGGCTTTGAAGGCAATATTATCTCTATCATAACTACTTCTCTTTGTCATTGTAAGAAAACATATACTGCTGCCTTTGTTTTGTTTTGTTTTGTTTTGTTTTGTTTTGTTTTGGAGACAGGGTCTTACTCTGTCACTCAGGCTGGAGTGCAGTGGTGCAATCTTGGCTCACCGTAGCCTCCTCCTCCCAGGTTCAAACTATTCTCCTGCCTCATCTTCCAAATAGCTGGGATTACAGGTGCACGCCACCATGCCTGGCTAATTTTTGTATCTTTAGTAGAGATGGGGTTTTGCCATGTTGGCCAGGCTACTCTCAAACTCCTGGCCTCCAGTGATCCTTCTGCCTCGGTCTTCCAAAGTGCTAGGATTACAGGCATGAGCCACTACACCCACCAGAAAGCAGATATTGACAATATATAAACGAATCAGTTTGGCTACTTTCCAGTAAAACTTTGTCAAAGTAGATGGTGAACTGGATTTGACTTTTGGACTATTAATTGGTCTGCTAGTGCTATGAATACTTCTATTAGTGTGTAGATAAAAAAATAGCGACTTATATGTGATTATCTGCGCTATCGTAATGACATATCAGATACATTTTATGTAAAATGTATAGTGACACGTCAGATTAATTTAAGAATATGATTAAAAGTCTATTTGAATGATATGATTAAAAATGTAGTCAACTTTTCCAATTCAAAAGATATTAGTAAAATTTGCATAAAATTCACTCGCTATTGATTCAGTCAAATAAAATGCCACTCAAATTACACAAAATACCTGTAAAAATACAAAGTCTGAAACTTAAGAATTAAGAGGAAAATTCATGCCTATTTGAAAAATAGTTTTTTATTGAAAATAAACTAAGTATAATTTTAAGACACATGTAGAAATGTGTTTCTAGAGAGTTATACACCATCTTATTTTTTGCAAGTAGTTCTAAGGTGAGCATAAAATTATCATTTGATATACTTGAGCTAGCATGTCACACAAAATACCCAAATCACTAATATATTGTAATATTTTGCTGAACTAAAGTCATGTGTTTGAACTAGAACATGAACCAACATCTCAATAGCTAAAAGTTCTCTTGAATTACTTAATGTTAAAACACTGATTTATGATGCTGTAAAAAAACTAATGGAGCATGTTTTCTAATTCTATCTTTCAATTTACAAAAACAACTCAGGCTTATGATGTCTAGTAGCTTTACAAAAGAAGGAAACAATGAAACTTATATTGATAATTTATTCAGAATGAAAAAATGATCAAAATGATTATTACAATTTAATGAACACCTATTATATGCTGTTAACTTTACACATAGTATCTAATTTAATCTGCAGATAAACCTCTATGGCAACTAAAGTTACCACCACTTTACAGACATATAGAAAGGAAATGCTTAAGTTGTTGCCATGATTGTAGTGATGATAAATGGTGGAGATAAAATTCTTTTAGCATGATGGCATAGTAGCTTTTTGCCTAAAGAAAAAAATACATATTTAGTAGTTAATTTCTAAAGAGTATAATAAATAAGAAAAGGGAATTTTGATGTTCTTTCCAAAAGCAGTTTTTAAAATAGCAATCATTTAGAAACAATATTTGGGTGAAACCTTTCAGACAAAATTGTAAGTCCCTTCAAATTTAATTTCATCTTTTTCCTCAACATGTATATGATCACAGTTAGATATCCCATTGTAATCTGACATATGATTTCTCAACAAATTTGATCATGTGTTTATCTTCAATTTTGAAATAAATTTTTAAATTTTCTGTTTCATATAAGCATCAGATAAGGCAGTTAAAACCACCTTGGAAAATATACGTGTGCACATGCACATGTGCACACGCACACACACATTTAAAAATAAAATTCACATTGCAGGAGGGTATATTCTCTCACTATGAGAAGTACTCAAGGCCTGGGGCTGCTGACACACATGGCAGTCTTTCCCCAAGACCCATACCTAGTAAGTTGATCCATAGGTAGAATTACATTTCAATTTTAAATTCTTGTTCTCTTGTCTTTTTTTTTCCCCTGATGACTTCCTTCCCTTTTTTGTCTTCTATTTTCTCTCTTGTAACTAAGCAACTTTTCTGTAATTAACTTATATTATATATGCAAATGATGAAAATGCATTGCTTTTAGTTTTAAAAAATTATTATTTGTTTTATTGTGTTGTCCTTGAACTGCAAAGACAGGAAGTCATGATTCTGGGTATCACAAAGTCAGTGTATGTCACTGGTCAAAAATTATACTTATTTCCAAAAGACTAGTAATGACATAGCTGCTGAATATATTGATTTTAAACTACCGAATGGCTAAGCAGGTGCCTGTGTGACTCCCCAGAGACGATGCTACCTGCAAGTACTTGGGAGTTGCTGCACCTAAAGTATTACTAAGTGCAGCTTTCTTGCACTTGAATTTATAATAATGCAATAAATTCACAAAACAGATTATGTATCAAAAGCCATCTACAACAATGTAATGAATATAAAAAGTAAAAAATAAATTTAAAGCATACTTAGAAACTGAAAGCAGAGACTAATATAAAGTGAATAATCATCAACTTGATTCATAAAGTTTTATTTTTCATTAAAATAAATCTTGAAGGTTTGGAATAGCTTTTCTTGCAAGAGTTAATGGCTGCTCTTTTTCTGTGTTTGTATTTTTAAAATTAATTAGACTTGTCTGATAAATGCAAGTGGTACAGTTTAATTTGAATTTCAGATAAACGACAAATATTGCATGGGGCACAATTATGCTAAAAACTTTTTCTTTGTTTATTTCAAATTCAAATTTTATTGAAGTTCCTATTTTTAATTTACTAATCTGTAAACCCTAGTAATTATAATAAATGGAAACTCACTGAAACAATGTTAATATAGTAAAGATATTCTTTGAAAAATCCATTAGCTTTACATAACAATTTATTATAAATGAGAATTGTAATGAATTTTAGAGATATGTAATTCAAGTCTGTTGGGTATATTAGTTTCCTCTAAATTATTATTGTCCAGACTATTTCATAAAAAATGATCATTTATAGTTCATGGCTGGGAGTTTAATTTAAGTATGCTGTTTCTTCATTTCAAGAATATTTTTAAAGCCTTTTATACAAATACAAAGATGGAGTAAGTTTGCAACAATCAGATGAAAATACTGCAGTGGCAAGAGAACAGCCTCTTGTTAAATACTAGTTTCTTTTACAGTATTGCTAGAGTATGATGATAATCACTGTATTTTTATCAATATTCTCATTTCCTAGTTTACCATCTCTAGTTGTTTTAACTCTTTTGCATCCAGCATACGTTCATTCTACTTGTCATTCTAATCACCGTCTTTTTGATACATTCTAATTTATTATTGCCTTCTATTCTCATCTTGTCATCTCAGAAATTTGTTAAATCACCCGACTCCACATTCTGAAAATTGTACATGTGTAAACCCTGCCTAAAATGGTGTCTCAGCTTTTTGAACAGATATACTATATAATTACATTGCTTCATGTTATTTTCAGTGTTAGCCAAAAGCCTTCACTCTTCTAGGTATGTATTTCTTGCAAAGCTCTGTTTGTCTTCACATTTTACTGGTTGGTTTAGTTTTGTTTGTTTGTTTGTTTTTAATGCAGGACTTTATAATTATCTCTATAAGAATAGCTAATATTCTGCCAAAGTCACTCATTTTGTCAACAAACTTGCTTCTTTTGCCTCTTAGCTTTTTCTCTCAAGTTTCTCAAATCACTGATTTAAAAGAAGATGCTATAGAATATTACTGTGGTAGGAAGAATAGTGATTCTCAAAGATATCCATATCCTAATCCCCAGAACCTGTGAATCTGTTACAGTCCATGGCAAAAGGGATTTTGTTGGTGTGACTAAGTAAAGGAACTTAATGATCCTGGATTATCCAGTATGGCCCAACCTAAGTATATACCACATTATTGGTATAAAGGGACATGGGTCCTTAAAATTGAAGAATCATTCCTGACTACAGTCAGAAGATGTGAGTACGAAAGAATAATCAGAAAAGTGAACCGTTGCTGGATTTGCATATGAGCAAGGGGGCCACAAGCCAAGGAATGGGGACAGCCTCTAGGAGCAGGAAAAGGCAAGGACAGATTCTTTCCTAGGATCTCCAGAACACACACTTTTATTTTAGCCTAGTCAGTCCCATGTCACACTTCTAACCTACAGAACTGTAAGATGATGAATTTCTGTTGTTTTAAGCCACTAAGTTCAGGATAATTCAGAAGCAAATTCACCAATAGGATACTAATAAAATTACCTTTCCTATTTGATTTATAATCACTAGTGCTGAGATCTCTTGGTACCAATTTTTAATTATACATTCATTGATCTAACTTATATCAGCTTGGAAATGGAATAACTGGATTTGAAAACAGAACAAGTGGCTTTATTTATTAAATTAAACATGAAATTATTTGGTTAAATTATAAATAATATAGCAGTTTCCCAATGGTTCTTGGATATTGAAAAAGGCATTGTGCTCAAAATCAAACTAACACGAATTATTGGTGATAAAATAGCTTCAAAGGATTTCATAATAAAAATTAGGGAGAGTATAAGTAACACAACATTATGAAATGGAAGCATATTACCTGAAAGTTTTCATTTCAATTCATTTTAATTTAAAGCAATGATTGTAAAAACTTAAAGACAAAAAGTGTATAAATTAGGTCTTTAGGTCTTTTTGCCTATGATTAGAAGTCATTAGTGTTATGGGATTTTTGTCTGATGTCCATTTGCATGTATTTCTAGGAGATTATTGTTTGGTTTCCACTTATTTATGTCACATTGTATGAGAGGGCATTTTGCTCAATGCTTAGATTAGGGAAAATGCTCACTGAAAGCACAAATTAAAATGCTTTAGTCTTAAATGACACAGGACACCTAACATTTATACTTTATATAAACCACATGCTATGCCTGTATATTGGAGTAAAGCTCTAGATAATTGTCTATGAAAATAAATCTCAAAATGTTCATATATTGTCATATATTGTATAACAGAGTAGTCTGCTGTGTCATTCAAAAATGTAAACTTAAAAGTAAGTGAGTGCTATGGTTTATGTCAATTTCCAGTTAAAATCTGTTAAGGAGTGGTAACATGTTCCCAATATCAAATACTATCCAGGACACAATTGCTGATACAAGTGAAAAAAAATCATGAGAATTCATAAAGATTCAGCAGCAAAGAAAGGTGCTACTGGAATAAATATGCACATACTGGAATAAATAAGTAAATGTTTATATGAAAAAATGAGTAGCTGAGAAACTTAATTCTTTCCTGAGTTGAACATCCTAAACAATATTACTAAGGAATTCTTTCCATGAATTTTTTATAGTTTCTAGTTTCTATATAAAATTTTCTAATGGGCACATTAGTTTTCAGTTGTTCTTTTAATAGATTGCCCCCAAATTTCTTGTCTTAAGACAACACAGATGTATGAACTTGCAGTTCCAGATGTTAGAAATTTGAAATAGCTCTCACCATGCTAAAATCAAACTCTGCAAGACTGTATTTCCTCTGGTGGCTCTAAGGGAGAAATTGTTTTTTTACCTTTTCTGGCTTCTGGAGGACACTGCAATCTTTGGTTGTGGCCCCATCCTCCTCCATTTTCAGTGTATATCATTTTAACATCTTATTCCATCTCCGCATCTCATGGACTCTGACCTTCTTCCTTCCTCTTGTGAGGACCTGTGATATCTCAATCTCAAGCTTCTTAAATAATGATATATGCAAATCTCTTTCACCATTTGAGGTAATATATTTATAGGCTCTGGGATTAGGGCATAAGAATTTTGTGGGAGCATTTTTTTTCCTACACAAAATGACTCTTTTCAGTTCAATGTACCTTAATTAAATCATTGATTTTTCCAAGTTAGCCACTGAAATAATAATTTATATGTGTATATATATATAATTTTTAAAAAGCTATTATTTGGTAAAGGTTTGTTTGTATTATAGAGTGAAAGCCACAGCCAACTGAAAAGAATGCTGTATGTATGTCGGTTAGATACATTTCAAAAAGAATCGGGAAGCAAATGCTAAGACTGGAGTTTGAGGTCATATCAGGAGAAAGATATAATTGAAGAATGAGTTACTCTACTACCTGCCACTAGCAAGCCATTATCAATCTTCCTGGAAAGTACCCAGGTAGACTCAGGTTTTAGGGGTAGCTTGTGTTTATCAGTGAACCCTCACGCGTACCACTTGGCTTGGCTGGCAGGAAAGCACAATGCAGTTGATGACTTAATCTTAGACATAAAGAAAATAAATGTAATTATTTTCTTATTTGGCCAGATGATAGGAGAGCAATCTTAGTTTAATCAACTGCTAGATTCTCTGGCACTCCAATTTGGAATTTATTTGCTTTTCTCTGCTTATCCAAAAATTCTACCCTCCCACCCAACCTAATACAGGGCCTTCTTGATTGCAATTCCAAATGATTAGCATTCTAATTACAAATATCTATCAATACAGGTCTCAAATGCTGCCAATTAAGAAGTACATTTGGCCAATACATGGATAAATTTTATATGAGAGTAATTTTAACCTAGTATAATTATCATGCTTGGCAAGAGATTTGCATATATAAGAAAAGTGTCAGTACTTATTAACATTTTCTGTAAACAATCAGGTAATCAATGTATTTACACAGTCTTATATGCAAAAGCAGAGCATATGATACAAATACACTTATCTTAGTTTTGACTTAAATAATATTCAGTATTGCAATATCAGTGCACTGTTGGGTAAAATGAAAATAAAGTTAGTATTTTAAAAACAAGTGAAAAAACAACTAAAGGAAAAGAATTATTCTAGGCAGAAATTTCTTTTCTTTGTAGATACAAGATAGACTTTCTTTGCTACTTTTTAGAAAATTATAACTAGGCCTGGTGTGGTGGCTCACACCTGTAATCCCAGCACTTTGAGAGGCCGAGGCAGGCAGATCATGAGGTCAGGAGTTTGAGACCAGCCTGGCCAATATGGTGAAATCCCGTCTCTACTAAAAATATAAACAAAAATTAGCCGGGCGTGCTGGCGGGTGCCTGTAATCCCAACTACTTGTGAGGCTGAGGTAGGACAGTCGCTTGAACCCAGGAAGGTGGAGGTTGCAGTGATCCGAGATCGCACCACTGCACTCCAGCCTGGGTAACAAGAGCAAGACTTCATCTCAAAAAGAAAAAGAAAAAAAAAAAAAAAAAAAAAAAAAGAATAACTAAAGTAACTGAAGATTTGGTAATAATATTTTTTAACTGAAAAAACCAAAAACCTTTCCTTTCTTCTAAGACCATTTAAAAAAAATTTCTTTGCTGTCAAATATCAGCCTTTTAATAGTACTGAGAACATAGTAAAAATAATAGAAAAACAAAGTGTCGAGGTTATCTTCCTTGCCCTGGTACCTTCAAGTAAAGAAAGTTAACTGCTGAGCGCAGCAGTGCTCAAAGAATTCTTGCAGTGAGCAGCTGCCTTCTTTGGGAAAACATGTGTTTAAAAATACCTTCTGCTCCAGGTAACTTTGCTTTTGCAGTCTAAGAAGTTTCAGCTGCTCTCAAGGACAAAAATCAAGAAATCAGGATGTTTTGATAGAAACTGCTGTAAATAGTATAATGGCCAAAATGAGTGTTTTGGCTGTGTCCATATAAAGCTAATGGATCAATAACTTAGATTATACATTCATTTCTGTCAAATAATAATTTAGACTAGTTTCTTTGTACATGATTAAAGTTTTAAAGAGCCAATCATATTGGCACATTTGCAGAAGTATATCAAAATGTTTATTTTTCCTAGTTCTGAATTTTGAATTAAAATCAGAGTCCCAAGTTTGGAAGTCATTATTTAAAAGTATGGGTTTAAAGATAACTCTTCTAAGTAGAATACAGAGACTATTCTAGCTATTTTCATAATCATTTCTGCTTTTTGATGGCAATGGTTTTTGATAATAAACTCGATGTTTGAGCCAATAAAATAATAGTCACAAATAAATAAAAGTCAGAGGCAAAATTAATTTTAATTATGTAGGTACTTAGATTTTTTTCATCTTTGAGAAAACAATGTGTTTTTAAAGTAAAATTTAATAACACATAAAATATAATTTATCCTTATAAATGCTATTCCATAGGTAAAAATATGATTCACTTTTTACAATCTTGCCAGGGATTTTTTTCTTTGCTTGAAAAGAGAAAAAATAATTAATCATATTTTGCTTACAATATATCAACTAGGTTAATATTCATCTGTATAATTGGTCCATATTTTCACATTGAATTCATGTCTTTTTCAATTAGGATTTAGATTTTTGTTAATCCTCTTTAAGTAAAAGAGTCTTCATAGTTCATATAGTGCTTGATTTTAACAACTGTAAATTATAACTATAATGCCACAATTAACCAATTTAATAAGGGTGAAACCAAACATAGTTAATTATTAGAAATAATCAGTATGAATAGTTGAGCACAGCATTCTTTTTTTTTTTTTTTGCTAATTTTTGGCTTTGTATAATCAGATCCTAAGATTTGCATCATTATTGATGCTTCTAAATTTTGAAAACATAATTTCAGAATGCAAAGCAATCTCAGTTATAACTCTTTGATTCTCTCCATTTTTGTTCAATTATGAATTGAGTTTCAAGAGATTGACACATTCCACTGGAAATACATATGTCAGTATATGTTAATCTTCTGTCCAGTTAATCTGATAAGTAGGGGATGTAACAAATTATGAATCAATTCCATCAAACTTAATACAGTAGTCAATTTAACACATTTCAATTTTATAATTAAATAATGAATATTTGAGCACCTACTGTTCCATGCTATTAAAATAAACACATTTAATCCATCCACACTTCAAATGACTCTATTTGGACTCTGGTAGCTCATTCATCTATCCCACAACACATTTTCTCCATGCTCACTACACAAACAGATGTGTGTTAACAAAGGTATAAAGTTATATACATCAAGATCATTCCTCCAAGAAGTTTGAAATGATTTATAGAGTTTGAGATACAAACATGTCACCATAATCCAAGGTGATTATTACTGTGAATAATAATTAAACTGATTGTTATAATAGTCCAAAAAGGCAGAATACATTGTATTTAAAGTCAACAAGGCACCATAGAAGAGGTAGTGACTCAAACAGATTTTAAAATATGGTGCATGTTTTTTTAAAGTACAATGAAGCAATTTTAGAGAAGTAAAAATGTTAAAATAAAGGCTTTGTGTATGAAAAACACAATTCCTTTTTTTGTGAATGATTATTTCAACTGAAAGGAAAGTGAGATTTATAAATGATAGTGTTGATATATAAAGCTGGAAATAGACTGGGACTTGGTATATACATTAATACTTTACAATTTTGAACTAGTTATTATCATAAGAAAAATGTTTTTTTGACTGTGAAATCGGTTAGAATTAATAATTTAGGATATTAAAGCAGAAATATAATTAAAACTTATTTTTGGAGCATATAGATATTAATATAAAATAGATATAAAATGAATAAGTCTGGGCTTGGTGGCTCACATCTGTAATCCCAGCACATTGGGAGGCTGAGGTGGGTGGATCACCTGAGGTCAGGAGTTTGAGACCAGCCTGGGCAGCGTAGTGAAACCCCTTCTCTACTAAAAATATAAAAATTAGCCAAGTGCAGTGGCACGTGCCTGTAATCCCAGCTACTCATGAAGCTAAGGCAGGAGAATCACTTGAACCCAGGAAGTGGAGGTTGCAGTGAGCCAAGATCACACCACTGCATTCTAGTCTGGGCGACAGAGCAATACTCCATCTCCAAAATAAATACATACTACTACTACTACTAATAATAGTGAAGTTAGGAGAAGGAAAGAACAATGATAAAATCAAGATATCTACGCTAGTGTAGAGTTACAAAAGCTAAGGAAGACACTGGGTAGCAAGGAAGACACCAACTCCATTCTTTGGAAATAACTGTTGAAGATAATGGTGTTCCATTGGGAAAACTAGACTTTAATTCTGGTATATATGTCAATAGGAATATCACTGAAAATATGTAAACATATACATATGTCAATCACCATGAAGCAAATAGAAAAATATAATGGGATGAAGAGATTTGTGAAAGACTGAGTACAAAAATCATAGCAGAAAAATAAGATGCATTGCGTGATTTTCTTGTGCTGATGTTGTTACCATATCATTAGGGTACAGGTAGCAAGGCATAGTATAAACTGAAAGAAGGTAGACACGTGATAAGATTAAGATTAGGCTGGCATTTTGTTTTTGGAAGAGGTTTCATCTCAATTTTTCAATTAGAATACCTTCTTTTTGATAGACAGTGTTCAATAGTTTCAATTATGCCATATTTTTTTTCTAGCATGACTATATACAGGGTTTAATACATCCTCTAACCTGGTGTCATAAGCCAGGCCACACATATTTCGACTCCTCCAACTATCCAAATTCAAATGGAATTGTTAAAGCTCTTCTGTGTTTTGGTACCCATGCATAGATTCTGGAAATAAATGGGAGCCTTTATTTATTGCTCAAGCCCCTAATCTAATGACTACCATATACGTAAAACAATGCAAACTATGAGGTCAGCTATACCTGTGTTCCAAATCAGCTGATCACTTTAATTCACAAGCTACAGTGTCATTATTGGCAAAAGGAAGATAACAATATCCTTCAGGGTTTTTACTGTAATTACTGCCGATGTATTAAAATGATACATAATCACAATTCAATAAATAGCAGTTATTAAAATCCTAGTGCAACTGTATGAAATCTTAATGATATTGTATGTTTTTATCACTTCTGAAATACTCTGTTATAAGTAATCGATACTATGAAACTCTTCTATTTGGTGTCATAAATCACCAAGAATATGTTTAAGATAACTTGACTTCTTTAAAAAGTATACTATGAAGCTTCTAAAATGTAAGTAATCATATCTTTAAAAATTATAATTAAAGTAAATGTTAATTTTCCCAGGTGTTTTAAAGTATTGAGAGTCAGTTTGTACCAATAAAACATCACATATTCTATTTTATGTAGCAGGAATATTTTATGCTGCCCACCTTGATTTTAAATGTCACAATAAACAAATATCTCTAAAAACCATGTCTTCCTTTACCCTTAATTAAACATGATTTAACACACATTAATTTAACTCAGTCCTTTAAAAAGCAAGCTTCAGCTCATCCATTTGTCTATACATTATCTACTTGAATTACTCTTTATGTTTCTAAATTTTAATGATATAAAACTGATTTAACTGTATGACTCAGTTATAAAAATGTAATTTTTTATGACATTTTATGAAACCTAACCCTTCCTTTGTAAAACTCGGTAGTTCAGCTTGATGTTAATTTTTCATTACAATCTTAATATATTCCTCAAATTAGTTTAATCTCACATGATGATAATAAAAATATTAGGCTCTTAACACTAGGAGTCATTTAAAGTTTAACCTCTAAAGCATATAGAAGTGAAAAAGGTCTCTTGTACCTGCTTAGCAGCATTCTAATATATCAGGATGATATGAACCTCCTTCATTCCTTTGAAAATTCTGGGGACCAAGTAGAATTTATGGTGATAGAAAAAACAATTAAGGAAAAAGATGCTGCTTCTCTTGATGAATAGCTTGGCTTAAGGAGAACAGAGTTAGCAGGTGTACTTACTGATCTGGAAATCAAGCCATTTAAGCAATGCTAAAAACGAATGCACTCGAACTGCTTTAGTTATACTATTTATATATTAAATTATTTAATGGTATATTGGAAATGATCCTTTCAGGAAAATATCACATAGTGTTACTGAAACATAAAACCTATTTGTATGTCTGTGTGAGGTGTTTAAAATGTGCTCTTTAATGTGATAATGTGTTTTATTAAAACACAGCAGAAAAGAAAATGTTTGAACTAAAAGTTCAGGGGAAGATATACTTAGAATATGCTTTCTGGTTTCAGTAAGTGCCAATAATCTAAACCCATTTGTAGATACTCATTAAACTTTAAGGTCAGAATTACGTGATCCTTTATTTCAGAGAGAGGTTACTTGATTATTTGAATGATTCTCACTGGGCTATTTGATTTTCATTTTCTCATTTTGGATACATTTTATACTCTTATAGTTTAATGCATAGAAGTACTACTGTCTAGTTTCTGTGGCCTTTTGTACCTGCATATTGTCTATGTTCTAACATTAGTTTTACTATCATTATCTAGTAAGATAATTATATTGATAGAGGCCTAATATAAAATGGACTGAATCTGGGAGGAGGGAACAATGTTTCAGGGTTATTGTGCTGATCTTTATAAGTGTAGTTTGATGCAGGTTTTCTATTGTCCTTAGAAGTTGATGAGATTTACTATAAGTTTCCTTATGTGTTTAGAATTTCCGCCTTTAAATTGTTACTGAGATAGCACTTTCAACATCCTATTATCTTGTAATCTAGAATGTATTTTCTACATGTTTCCTCTAGATATACGGAGTGGAGTCTAAGTGTCCAGGTTTAAGTCCAAAGTCCACAATTCACTTTTTAAAATTGAAAAAGTGCATAAACTCCTTCTGCCTCAATTTTCTCATCTTTCAACAAAATAATAATATTACATTGTTATATAGATTAAATAGTATTACTCATACATGATTTTAAAAATCATGGTATTATTCCTCTTGGAATTGTCACAGTTACCTCAGATACATTTGCCTACATTTTACTGTTTGTTGCAACTACAACCTATGCTTGATTGTGCTCAGGTTTGGACTCCTTAAGGTCGTTTCACAAATGATTTCTTAAATAAACTCAGTAATTCTATTTTATATTCCATATATTTGTAAAGGCTGATACTAGAAAATAATCATTTATATTATTTTTAAGGCAACTTAACTGATGATGGTAAACCACTAAATAGTCTCTTCTGGCAGCTTAATCAGATTTAAAAATACACGTTTCAAAAGAACATGGATAAATAACAAACAGTTTATTCATACAAAATACCATTTTGCAATTAAGATTAATGACCTGGAGCAATATATATCAGCAGGGTGGATCTTAGAAACAGAATAGTGGGTGAGTAGCCCCCAATAAAGGGGAAGGTTTTAGCATATGTCAACATTTCAATTCAAACCTTGGGATACACCTTCATGGAATTCACTTAGAAAGCTTGGGGATAAAATAATTACAGATCCAACTCATCGCCTGCTGATATAGCCTATGACAAGGCATAAGAAGTCTGTAGTTTAAAATTAATGCAGTCCCAGATTCTGGTAATGGTAATGCATTTTTAGATTCTGTTGAGGCTCAGAATTGCATGTGAAAGAAAGCTGCTACTTGCCAGAATTAATTATTTTTAAGTGAGCTGCTTGAAAATGTAAAAAAACTTCAGTAAGAAGAAGAGTAGTTACATAGGAATGCTTGTGATTTTTGCACATTGATTTTGTATCCTGAGACTTTGCTGAAGTTGCTTATCACCTTAAGGAGATTTGGGGCTGAGACAATGGGGTTTTCTAAATATACAATCCTGCTGATTTGTTTTTTCTAAGACCACCAGAGCGGGCGCAAAAGAACCAGCGACTAGGCAAAGGGTAGGAGCAAAACTGCACATTTATTTTTGGTCACCTAAGGTGTGGGGGAGAAATCTGTCGGCCTCCGGCAAAGGAGGCCAGCACGGAGGCCGGCAGAGTCCCCCGTGGGGCTCTCGGACGGACTTCCCACGGTCCCGACATCCCGACAGGAGTGGGGCTGTGAGAAGGCCGGGGGGCTCACTGGCCGTGAGCCGCTTTTCTAGGAGTGGGAGGGCAATAGGCGGGACAGGGGCGTGTCAGGGGCGTTCCGCAGGTGCGACCAGGTAAATCTTGGTCTCTTCGGATTGACGTCACCTGGCGCATGCCCAGTTGGTCTGCACCTTCCCGGGTTGCCGGCTTCATTTTTGCGCCGCGAGAAAAGCTGGTGAAGAACCCGGAAGTGCACCATCTTGCCTCCCTTCCTCCAAACACCTGCCATCTGCAAACAGAGGTAATCTGACTTCCTCTCTTTCTATTTGAATACTCTTTGTTTCTTTCTCTTGCCTGATTGCCCTGGCCAGAACTTCCAATACTATGTTGAATAGGAGTGGTGAGAGAGGTCATCTGTGTCTTGTGCCAGTTTTCAAAGGGAACACTTCCACCTTTTGCCCATTCAGTATGACATTGGCTGTGGGTTTTTCATACATAACTGATTATTTTGAAATACGTTCCATCAATACCAAGTTTATTGAGAGTTTTTAGCATGAAGTGGTGTTGAATTTTATTGAAGACCTTTTCTGCATCTATTGAGATAATCATGTGGTTTTTGTCATTGATTCTGTTTATGAGATGGATTACGTTTATTGATTTGCGTATGTTGAACCAGCCTTTCATCCCAGGGATGAAACTGACTTAATCATGATGGATAAGCTTTTTGATGTGCTCCTGGATTCGGTTTGCCAGGATTTTACTGAGGATTTTTTCATTGATGTTCATCAGGAATATTGGCCTGAAATATTCTTTTTCTGTTTTGTCTCTGCCAAGTTTTGGTATCAGGATGATGCTGGCCTCATAAAATGAGTTAGGGAGGAGTCCCTCTTTTTCTATTGCTTGGAAATTGTTTCAGAAGGAATGGTACCAGCTCTTCTTTGTACCTCGGGTAGAATTCAGCTGTGAATCCGTCGGGTCTTGGGAAATTTTTTGTTGGTAGGCTATTAATTACTGCCTCAATTTGAGAACTTGTCTATTCAGGGATTCCACTTCTTCCTGGTTTAGTCTTGGGAGGGTGTATGTTTCCAGGAATGTATCCATTTCTTCTAGGTTTTAAGTTTATTTGCATAGAGGTATTTATAATGTTCTCTGATGATAGTTTGTATTTCTGTGAAATCAGTGGTCATATCCCCTTTATCATTTTTTAATGTGTCTATTTGATTCTTCTCTCTTTTCTTCTTTATTACTCTATCACTCAATCTATTTTGTTAATCTTTTCAAATACCAGCTCCTGAATTCGTTGATTTTTTGAAGGGTTTTTCATGTCTCTATCTCCTTCAGTTCTTCTCTGATCTTAGTTATTTCTTGTCTTCTGCTTGCTTTTGAATTTATTTGCTCTTCCTTCTCTAGTTCTTTTAATTGTGATGTTAGTGTGTCGATTTTAGATCTTTCCTACTTTCTCCTGTGGGCATTTGGTTCTATAAATTTCCCTCTAAACACTGCTTTAGCTGTTTCCCAGAGATTTTGGTATATTGCTCTCATTAGTTTCAAATAACTTATTTATTTCTGCCTTACTTTCTTTACTTACCCAGTAGTCATTCAGGAGCAGGTTGCTCAGTTTCCATGTAGTTGTGTAGTTCTGAGTGAGTTTCTTAATCCTGAGTTCTAATTTGATTACACTATGGTCTGAAAGACTGTTATGATTTCTGTTTTTGGCATGTGCTGAGGAGTGCTTTACTTCCAATAATGCGGTCAATTTTAGAACAAGCGCAATGTGGTGCTGAGAAGAATGTAGTCTGTTGATTTAGGGGGGGAGATTTCTGTAGATGTCTATTAGCTCTGCTTGGTCCAGAGCTGAGTTCAAGTCCTGAATATCCATGTTAATTTTCTGTCTCATTGATCTGTCTAATATTGACAGTGGGGTGTTAAAGTCTCCCACTATTATTGTGTGGGAGTCAGAGAGCTAAATCATGGATGAACTCCCATTCACCATTGCTACAAAGAGAATAAAATACCTAGGAATACAATTTACAAGGGATGTGAAGGACCTCTTTAAGGGGAATGACAAACCACTGCTCAAGGAAATAACAGAGGACACAAACAAATGGGAAAACATTCCATGTTCATGAATAGGAAGAATCAATATCATGAAAATTGCCATAAGTAATTTATAGATTCAATGCTATCCCCAATGAGCTACCACTGACTTTCTTCACAGAGGTAGAAAAAACAAACTACTTTAAATTTCATATGGAATCAAAAAAGAGCCTGTATAGCCAAGACAATCCTTAGCAAAAAGAAGAAAGTTAGAGACATCTTGGTACCTGACTTTGAACTATACTATATGGATATAGTAACCAAAACAGCATTGTACTAATACCAGAAAAGATATATAAACCAATAGAACAGAACAGAGGTCTCAGAAATAACACCACACTTCTACAACCATCTGATATTTGACAAACCTGACAAAAACAAGCAATGGGGAAGGGATTCCCTGTTTAATAAATGGTGTTGGGAAAACTGGTTAGCCATATTCAGAAAACTGAAACTGGACCCCTTCCTTACACCTCATACAAAACTTAAGATGGATTAACAACTTAAACGTAAGAACTAAAACCATAAAAACCCTCGAAGAAAACTCAGGCAATACCATTCAGGACATAGGCACGAGCGAAGACTTAATGACTAAAACACCAAAAGCAATGGGAACAAAAACCAAAATTGACTTCTGCACAGCAAAAGAAAGTATCATCAGAGTGAACAGGCAGCTTACAAAATAGAAGAAATTTTTTGCAATCTATCCGTTTGACAAAGGGCTAATATTCAGAATCAACAAGGAACATAAACAAATTTACAAGAAAAAAAAACCATCAAAAAGTGGGCAAAGGATATAAACAGATACTTCTCAAAAGAAGACATGTATTCAGCCAACAAACATATGAAAAAAAGCTCATCATCACTTTTCATTAGAGGAATGCAAATCAAAACCACATTGAGATACCATCTCACACCAGTTAGAATGTTTGATCATTAGAAAGTCAGGAAACAACAGATGCTGGAGAGGATGTGGAGAAATAGGAATGGTGGGGGTGTACATTAGTTCAACCATTGTGGAAGACAGTGTGGCGGTTCCTCAAGGATCTAGAACCAGAAATACCATTTGACCCAGCAGTCCCATTACTGGGCATATAACCACAGCATTATAAATCATTCTACTATAAAGACACATGCACATGTATATTTAATGCAGCACTGTTCACAATATCAAAGTCTTGGAATCCACCCAAATGCCCATCAATGATAGACTGGATTAAGAAAATGTGGCATGTATACACCATGGAATACTAGGCAGTCATAAAAAAGGAGGAGTTCATATCCTTTGCAGAAACATGGATGTAACTGGAAACTATCATTCTCAGCAAAGTAACACAGGAACAGAAAACCAAACACCGCATGTTCTCACTCATAAGTGGTAGGTGAACAATAAGAACACATGGACACAGGGAGGGGAACATCACACACCAGGGCCTGGAGGGGGGTGGGGAGGTAGGGGAGGGATAGCATTAGGAGAAATACCTAATGTAGATGACAGGTTGATGGGTGCAGCAAACCACCATGGCGTGTGTATACCCATGAAACAAATCTGCACGTTCTGCACATGTGTCCCAGAACTTAAAGTATAATAACAATAATAGTAGTAGTAGAAGTAATAATAATAATAATAATAATAATAATAATAATAATAGAGTAGGGGGTATTTCCAAGTGCATGGGGCTGAGAAAGAAGCCAGCAATGACATGGAATAATGTTTAAAAATCATTATTGATCCAGGAAGCCATGGGCACTAGTCTACTGGACCTCAAGAAAATAATCTGGAGATCTCAGGGCTGATATTTCTGGCTACTGTGGCTGGAAGCACTTATAGTACTCTGCTTCTTCCAGAAAATCACAGACAGACAAATGTAAAACTGGACAACATCTCAGAACACAATCATTTGTGAACTCTGTTAACTGACAAAGGAAATCAATAACTCCATCCTGGTTTTCCTATAAACTTTCTGCACACAGCTTTTTAGTTCACCTTATTGAATCTGTTTCTTTTGACAGATTATCAAATATCAGTGTTTGAGTGTTTCCTGTTTCCTTTTCCCATTTTCAGAACTGTCTCACATTTTTCAACAAATCTCATGATTTTCACCATATGTACCAATGATTCCTGATTAGATATTTTAAACTCCATCTTTTTAGTTCCAAGACCTGAACTCTAATTGCTACTGGACATCTCTACCTAAATATAATAAATAGGGTTTCAGATAACACGTAAATATCATGTTCATTATAATCTACCACATGCACAACTTATTCTCTTATATATAATTTTCAATTTAGTGGCTTAATCTTTTAAGATTAATAATAGATTATTTTTAATTAATTAATTTAATTAATTCAACTTAATCACTAAGTTTGGACAGTCTTGGAATCTTCCATCTCTCTCATTGAATACAATCAATAAATCAACAACTGCATTCACAGTTCTCAATACTTAATGCCTTGCCAAAGTCCAGGAACTTGTTTCATCTTGCGTTAAAAGTTGTAATTACTTTCTATTTCTTTCTTTTTCCTCCAACATTGCCTACTTTAAATTCATCAAAACCTTTCCTGACTTTTATATGCTCAGTGAAACCTTTTGTTTTATTTTGTACTCTGTACATTAAGGCCAAGTCTATTGATTACATATCATACTTTACTTATTTACTTTTAAAAAAGGATAACCTTGTATATATTAATCATAGACAACATGATTTTTTAAGTTATATATACATTGTGAAGTTGTTAAATCTAGCTAACTAACAAATGCATTACCTCATATAATTCTTATAAGAGTGGACAGTAGAATAGTGATTACCAGAAGCTAGTTGGTTGCGTGGCAATGGGAGGTTGGGAGATGTTGGTCAAAGAATACATAATTACAGTTAGGTAGGAGAAATGAGTATAAGAGTCTGTAGTTAACGATTATATATTTTATTCTTGAAAATAAAAAGAGAGTGTATATGAAATGCTTTTACTTATTTAGTTTTTATCAGTTGATTTCGGCACTTTGAAGACACAGGACATGTCTTAGTCATTTGGGGTTCTATAAAATCTAATATTGATCCTCTCTTATAAGAGATGAAGATACAGTCATTTCTAACTATATGAATAGATATTTACATTTTTAAAATAGTTGTTTATTTTTAATTCTACCCAACCTAGAGTCAAATATAATAACTGTCATCTATATGTATTTTAAGTTATTATATTAATTTTATTTAGATGGACCAAGTCAAGCATTACCAGAGTGAAAAATAATAAATCTTAGTAAAATATACTGAGTAAACCGGGCTGCTCTTAGCTGTAAGGAGAGAAAGCACAGTTTAAACTGGATTAAACAAGTGGAAATTTATTGTTCAGAAAAGAAAGACATTCAAAAGCTGAGGTGGAAGTGAGATAATTTTAGTTTGTCTATGTTAGTTTAATCTACAGTCTTATTTGGTTACCTGCCCATTCATAAGTCAATAATTCGTTGTTGGATGGAAAAGTATTACCATGTTTGTTTTACAAGAATCACAATCTTAACTCCTGGAACTTGAGGTGAGGGCCATATTTCCCTGGTTCATTTGAGAATGCCTGAAGAAACTAGATCTATTTTAGAAAGAAGTGGGAAAAGGACGTGAGGAATTAATTAGCACTGAGCTTATACACAGCCAAGGCTACAGGACTCTTCTTGGGTTCACCTTCCTTTGTCTCTCTGGTGGAAAGTGCACTGTTAGTAGGGCATCATGGAGTAGTTACATACATAATTAATTATTTATCTATTGATATGATTCTCTAAATTCTGTCTGATGTTTTCCTCCATTTTTTTTCCATCTTGTACTACTAACTTTTAAGATTTCAGCTTCCTTTGAAGTTATAGGATCATTTGATTTTTTAAAAGCTATATGGCATATAAAAAAATGGAAAAAAATAACATGCTTCAGGCTTGCATGTATTTTGTCACAGCTAATTTCATGATTCAGCTTTTCAAGAAAGCGAACTCTATTCATTCCCGGGGTTAGTTTAACAAATGTCTTTTCAAGTTAAATAACCACTTAGAGTTGCCTCCACTATTATACACAAGTATAGAGTTTAGAAACCAAGATCTTAAAAACATAATGAATTTTTGAATGAAGACACTTTGAAATGATGGTGTTGGTGCTAGTTTTCATGTTTGCTTCTGGGATATAATTTTACTTTCTTCCAGAACATAAATTGGTAGAAAGAATTATTATAAACAGCAATGAAATTATGTAGTTGTAATTTGAGAAAGACTGATGTTTTAATTAATTTTGTACACAGGACACTAACATTTGCATTCCAAAAATGAAGCTTTATGGATATAATATCCAATTTAATTTTCATATTATTTTATTCTAGAGAGTAGAGTTTCCTCAGTTGGAAAATTGGTGAAAAATTCCATTATCAATGCAATTATGTTTATTACTGTAAAGTATTTGATAGTCATAGTTGCTATTTTAAAATTGAAGATTATAATATAATTTTAGTGGGAAAGAAATTTAGCAGACAATGTAGATTCTTTTGCTCTCCTAGAAATTTTATATTTAAATGAACTATATTTCTATATAATGCAATTTCAGCATATTACTTGCCCTATAAAATAAATGAAACCTCAATTACTGCATGTTGCAGAATCAGTACTTGTAAAATGATGTCTAGGGAATTTCATTTCTACATATCAAGCAAAATATAATGTTAGTAATACTGTAACTTACCAACAGTTGATTTTCTTGGATGGGAGGTGAGCAAATTTTCATTAAAATGTTAAGTATTTTGAATAAAAATAAAGAGGACATGTTAACATTTTCCCTGTCCTTTGCACTGAAAAATTTCATTCTCTTAACTTCTATGTGTCAACTACTAAGTAAAACACTAGAATGATGTTAATAGTATTTAAGACACTCATTTCAGACATTGTGTTCATACTAGCTCTGTTGAATCATGGATATTTACTATAAAAACTTGAATTTCAGAACAACTACTACACCACTTTGGAAATACTACCCCTTCTGAAAAATACCAGTATTGGAATAAAAAAGACTCCTGTGTAATGCTAGTAGTAAAAGAGAACCTTTCTGTAAAGGGACATTGAGTAGAACTTTGAAGGAAGGAGAGGAGCAATGACTCACTAAGTTTACCACAAGTGCACAAAAAACTATTATGCAAAAGTCACAATGTCAATTGATTTGGAAGTGTGTGTGTACATACACATAGACACACACACACACACACACACACACACATTCAGTTTTAAGCCTGAGTTTTCCTAGATGGAAGAATCCCAGGTTAGAGTGTTTAAGCCAGGACCATAAAATCAAATTGCAACTTATAATTTTGAAGTAAAATTCTACTATGGACAACAGTTATCCAGGGTCACACTTACATTCATATGGTAGCTCCAAGATGGAATGCAATTCGGCTTTTAAATAAAATCACTGTATGCCAAAGACATTGAAATAACCAACAGAGTACTAAGAAGATGGTACTCGTATTAGTCAAGGTACAGTCACCTATATAAAGAATTGAAGTGTGGGAAAAACTAAAGGAATTATTAGCTAGAAAAAGAAGGCTAAATTGGTCACAGGAGCACCCTAAGGAATACCAAAAAAGATTAACATAGAAAGTGGCTGCTATCTCTAGGACCAAGAGAGAATGAATAAAAAAGAAATTAAGCCAGCACTTTGGGAGGCTGAGGCGGGTGGATCACAAGGTCAGGAGATCCAGACCATGGTGAAACCCCGACTCTACTAAAAATACAAAAAATTACCTGGGTGAGGTGGCGGTCACCTGTAGTCCCAGCTACTTGGGAGGCTGAGGCAGGAGAATGGCATGAACCGGGGAGGCGGAGCTTGCAGTGAGCCGAGATCGCGCCACTGCTCTCCCATCTGGGGGATAGACCGAGACTCTGTCTCAAAAAAAAAAAAAAAAAACGAAATTAAGCACTTAGATGATTCCCTTTTTCTCCCTTTTTCAGCTCCCCAGTGTTGAGATTACAACCTTGTCAGTCAGGTCATGTCTATGACAGAAACACGTGGAGTACGGGTGACAAAGAAACTTGCCAGAGGTTTGGGCCAAAACTGTACTGAAGAAACTGGATATTGTGTGGTGGAGGTACTTGCTGGAAAGTTTGACAGTCTTGAGTGAGTCAAAGGAATGACTCATAGGGTGGTGGAGAAATTCACCAAATGGTGAGCTTTAGCTGTAACTAGTTCACAAGAAGTATGTAGTAGGCAGCTGAGAAATTCACTGGAAGGTGGGCTGGAGTTAGTCCATGGGAATGATTCAGTACGTGCTGAAAAACTTACTGGATAGTGAAGGTAAGCTAAAGCTGGTCGAACGAATGGACCCTAAGTAAGCAAAAAAGAAAAGAAAGAAAGAAAAAAAATCACTGGTACATGAAAGTAAGGTAGAAGAGGTCTACTAGGACTACTGAGGTCAGTGACATGCCCTCCAGCATACCACCAATGGGCAGCCATGCTGAAGTAGAAATAGAACCCCACCATAAGGGGAGCTCCTTCCTCTCATGATAGCCTTGCATCATCACTCCAGTATCCTTTGTTGACAGCCTCTTTTACCCTTTCTAGCAAAGGAGGCATTCAGAGTGCGGCACCAGTATCACAAAGAAGGGTAAATAAGAATAGATTGGAAATGAGGGGCAATACATTGGTAACTGTTACAGTGCCTATTAGTGATGATAACATGTGTAGCTGTTTCTCTTCAACCTGAATTTAGGTTATAAATACCCCTTTATATTTTTAAGACTGATCCATGTTGAGTGATGCTGAATTATTAATGCACCCCTTTTGCGCATTAATGCTTCAGATTCTTTGAGGTGCAACTTGTTCCTGGACTCTCATCCCCCATTCCAGCTGAGCCACCCTGGTTGTGACTGACACTGGGTATGCCTGTTCATTTGCCCAGAAGCTGCCTATAGACCAAATTCAGTTACACAGAAGTGTGGTGAGGTTACTTACCAGTCAGACAAAAATTCTGATCAGTGGAAGAGTGCAGAGGGGAGGTGGTTATAAAGTAAACTCCTTTTTAATGTCTTCGTCTAATAGATTTTTCCAAGAATAGTGGCAGTCTTTGTAAAAGAAATAGAGCTTGGTAACAGATGAACTAATATTTTCTTTCAACTCTATACCACTTTTTAATTTAGTATCTCTCTTCTTGCCTAGGCCTCCTAAGAATCAATATATTAATAGCAAAGCTTTCCTTTATGTTTTTGTTTCTCTGTTTTTGAACTTACTTGATCAAAGATTATCACTATACAGCATAATTTTAAATGATAGATGCTCAAGATATGATTTTGGATTTTAATTACAAACTTGTTTGAAAGCAATATGGGCATCATTCCTCTTGGTAACAGAGAAAGTAATTACTCTTGGCAGGAGGTGACATAGCATTTTTAAAAGCTTTTTTGTGATTAAGATAGAAACACATAGACTTTAAGGTATTGAGAGGGCAAGCAGCCATAACAGTTAATAAGAGTAGCAGTGATAGTTATGAAGACTGTGGACTGGATTCACCTGCTTCAATGTTATTTAGACCTTGTAATAATAAAATGGTAAGTTTAGGAAAGTAAATTTTGATGTCAGGGTACCAAAAATTATTTTTGATCCTCCAGTTATGGCTTAAGGAGGTAAGGTGATAAATTGGGTTTGGAATCAATTGATGGCTTAGTTTGTTCACAAATCCTTACTATGTTTAATTCATCGATACACACATATTTGTCTGTTTATCAATGTATCTGTCAACTTAACAGCTAACATATCATTACATCCACTTTTGACCCAAGGATTAAGAAAATTATAATAATAGAAAAGGCCAAATGAGGCTGAGCAACTGTCTACCACCCTGACACATTATCTTTATGATAGAAAATAAGAAGAGATACTGCGGTCCTGAATGAATTCAAAAGTTAGAGTCACCATCAAATATTGAAAGATACAAGGTGGTATTCGCCATTCAATTTATCTGTCAGGCCTCTTGATAGAACAGCTAGGTTATGGTAGAAATCAGTGGACTACTGTAAACATAACAAGAATATATTCTTTATTTCACCTATTCTGCTGGATATTTTATATTTACTGGTACAGTAACACTGTGTCTAGGATTTAGTTTGTGCCCATTCTTTTTTTTGCAACTTACATTAAAGTCAATTCATCTTTGTATGGTAAGGACAACAGTAAATTTTTACCATATTGTCTACATTGCTACTGTAATAGCTGTAATTTTTCTCTTGCTGTTAATTAAAATATGTATACACACACGTATTTTATGAGACAGAATCTTGCCCTTTTTCCCAGACTGAAGTGCTGTGGCACGTCCATAGCTCACTGCACTTCCAACTCCTGAACTTGAACGCTCCTCTCACCCTCAGCCCCTTGAATAACTGGAGCTTCAGGCATGTACCACCACACCAACTAATTTTTAAAACTTTTTAGGGATGAGATCTCATTATGTTGCCTGGGCTGATCTCAAACTCCTGGCCTCAAGTTGTCCTCCCATCTCAGCCTCCCAACTTGCTGGGACTATAGTCAGCTCTATAGGCAGTGCCTGACTCTAATTAAAACATTATCTGGGAATAACTTGGTCATAATCCCTTTTTGAAAGACCTCATTCTGTTCTTCTCTAGTAATGGCACATCTGGGAACAGCCTTTAGTAGATGGAGAAAGAATGCACAAACTTCCTGAATAGGTGGGTAAAACTCAATGTCACTTACCTTTGTTTACATTCTTCCTGAATATACAACAAAGACTTCATGATGCCTGTGATGGTTAGTTTATGTGTCAACTTGACTGGGCTAAGGGATGCCCAGATAGCTGGTAAAACATTAGTTCTGGATGTGTCTATGTGGTGTTTCCATAAGAAATCATCATTTGAATCAGTAGACCAAGCAAAGACAGTCTGCTCTCAACAATATGGGTGGGCATCATCCAATCCACTGAGGGTTGGAACAGAGCAAAAAGAAGGAAGGGCAAATTCACTCTCTTTGTTTAAGCTTAGACTTCTATCTTTTTCTGCCCTTGGACATCAGCACTTCTTGTTCCCAGATTTTCTGACTCAAAATGGAATACACCAATGGCTTTTCTGTTTCTCCAGCTTGCAGAAGATGGAGCTAGCTAGATAGATAAATATATTGATTGATCGATAGACAGACAGTAGATAGACAGATGGATAGATAAATAGATTATTGGTTATGTTTTTCCAGGGAACTGTGACTAATACAATAATATGA
Source organism: Piliocolobus tephrosceles (assembly GCF_002776525.5). NCBI lineage: Eukaryota > Metazoa > Chordata > Mammalia > Primates > Cercopithecidae > Piliocolobus > Piliocolobus tephrosceles. The sequence goes on along the minus strand of NC_045434.1, from coordinate 52,438,359 downwards.
CCAAATAAAGGAGAGATTAAAGGAATTAGGTTCAAAAACAATTTAATGAAAAGTTAAACCTTTATGATAGCATTAACTGGAAATAAATTGTTACCATATTACTGGCACATCAGCATAGTTTCAAAGGATAAATGTAGAGAAAAACTCTTCTGGTACATAGAGTTGCAATCGGTAAACATGGTTATCTACTTCCCATGGAAGAAAATTGTTCTGGAATATATGTACATGTATGTCTTATCTTGTGTGCAAGGCAACTGCAAACACCTGGTCGGCGGCCTAGCATGAACAACTTAGAAGATAAGTGCAAAGTAGTTCTGATACAAATGTGTGTGTGTGTGTGTGTATGTATATATGTGTATGTATGTATTATGTATATATACATGAATTTCTGTTTATGAGTAAAAATATGTGAATCTTTGTGTTTCATTTAAAGGTGAAAGGATAGCAATGGCACAGATGAGTTTTTTTTTTTTTTTTTTTTTTTTTAACCAGTAAGTGGAGAAGAGTATATGCTGTGGAAATTAGATGGCTTCTTTCCTGTGCCACCTAAGTCATTTAAAGTGGGCCCATGGGCAGAGTGGACATAGTGACAAATATGAGGACTATGCATTGTTCCAACAAAGTAGAATTCTTCTCAACAAGGCATCTAGCTTTTGACACTCATCAATGCCCAACCTGCTTGCAGAAAAGAAAAATGTTGAGCCCTCGATAATGCACAGGAAACTGCCTGCAACCTAAGAGCTGGTCAATTACATTATATTTCTTGCACTTTGAGAGGGGTGGCTATTCATTTTACCAGATTTAATACACACTCTAGAGAGACAGATGATTTTCTTAATTGTGCTTTCTCTACATGCAGTCTGAAGGCTTATAGAATACCTGATTCATGAACATGGTATCAAAAGCAATGTCGATTCAGACCAAGAGGCACATATTATGCAAAGAATTGGAACAGTAAGCTTAGGATCATGGATCTCACTGGCTTTACATTATGCTTTATCACTGAGAAACAACCAGACTGATAGAAGTGTTGAAGGCATATGTAAGTTTTTGGGGAAACACCTTGTGGAGTTACACCAGGAAAGACAACATACACTGAATTATTTGTCAATATATGGTGGCATGTTCCAATATGTAGATTAAATGAGCCATGGAGATGAGGGATTCGAACAGTAAAACACATCTGGCCATCGTACCCACTGAATCACTTGTGCAATTATTGTTTCTGTTTCCTGTAACTTTAAGTTTTGTCAGGGATGGTATCCTAGTTCCCAGAGGGAAAACATTTTGTTCTAACGGATACTAATGATGATATTGAACTAGAAGCTTCACCTAACACATGTCTATCTGCCCCTGCCAGTTGAAGTGTTGGCCAAGGATGAAGAAAGTCTAGAATGGATGGTGATATGATGAACAGAGTTGCAGTACTGAAGGCTATATATTTTATTTCATTTCATTTTTAAAATTAATGTTCTTTCTTAAAGATTCTAGAAGATTGAGATTGGTGTCCACTTAGATTCCACCTGATTTAGCTTGTATTTTACACTTAGTAAAGAAATGCTTTACATAAGTGGCGTCCCACTTGTTGGTATAGAATTCAGATATGCTAGTGGGGCTCAATCACATTTGAAAACCACAAATAAAACAGACTATATGGGGTACATCTTCTGTGTTGCATAATATTTGCTAAAACGTACCTGTCTTCTGGGCTCTTGTTCACTTGTTCAACCGCAACGCCCATAGGAACCAAATCTATATAACTGTCTCACTTCCCAGGGACTTCCCAGGGCTGTCTCAGTGACAGTCATTGCTCTTCACAAAGTGGCAGCCCCCTCACTAACATATCACCATACATTTGCTTCCCATTCTTCCCAGCCGCATGTCACTGTGCACTCACTCTCAGAACGCAATGATTGCACCCAATTAAATATTGCCACTTAAGGTTTTCTCAGTTTCTCTTTTCTAGAGAACTTGGCCTAAGACACAGGAAAGTGTGCATAAATTTTCTTAGTATATAAAAGCATTTGAATATTTATCATAACAATTTCTATATCAGTTCAAGTAATAGTGTGTGTCTTAAAATCCACAGAACGTATTAATTACCTTTTTAAATTTTTAAATAAATTAGCCATCAGTTAGGATAAAGAGATATAGATCAGTAAGGTCACCATTCACAAATTAATTATCACAAAAGTGGATGATGAAGACAAAATGGTTAACATTTGTAATTGAACACTTTCTTTATAGCAGATAAAACAAATACAGTATTTTATAACTAGCATTCATATTCTCATTCAATATTAGAAGAGTCATTGGAATTATCATATTTATCTTTCACTACAAAAAAAGATCTTTTACCTGTTAAATGATTAACAAAGAGTTCAATTTTATGAAAAACATATAGAGTAAGTATATGTTTAACTGCAATTAAATAGCATTATATTGCAAATATTCAGCAATATCTTACCTATCCCCAAATAAGCAGTTTTATATTTAAGGCAGCTTTTTGATTCACCTGGAATCAATCTATGCTGAATCAAACAGATTGTGACTTATCCCAGATACAAGTGTATTTCTTTAAAATACTTATAACAAACTGCCCTGGTTGATTAAATTGTATTACTCTTGTCCAATTTATTTAGAAAGTCTGTTGTGCACACTCGTAGATGCACACACAGAATGCACGCATGCAAATGGATTCTGATAGCCTTTCGTAATTGCGGTCTTCAGCTAAGTAGCTATTCTGGTGATGACAGACACACAGCTCTGAGAGAGCCATTGTCAAATATTGGGAAAAGTGCCGCTTTATATAAATACTTTTGCCACATTATGCCACTGTAGTCTTGTATTAGGTAAAATGAATAAGGGTTGTAACTCTGTTCTTGACCTTCATAGATGCTTTGAAATTTTAGAGAGGAAAGTGCTCTAAAATATATTTATCATTATCACCATTATTATTGTTCAGAAATGACATAAGTGACAGGACTATGTCCAAGTTATTTTTTCTTTCAATCACAAGTTTTTGTTCTTGACCCAGAGGCAACAATGTTATGCAAAATGAGATAGTTGAAAGGGGAAGAGTACATCTTTCTGAATAAAATTACTGTCCCACTGTACCATTTCAGAATGATACAAACCTCTTCATTTGGGGGCGTATCTCTAAGGGGATTATGAGTTATTGCATTTATTTATGGAAAGCAATAAACTGTACGAATGCTTTCCTGAATTTGTTGAATTTGTTATGTGACATTTTGGACAGGTGTGACATGGGTATATTATTCAGATTCAGGAGAATGGCATCTCACGACAGCAAAATCATTGGTTAAAAAAATAAATGTTCAAATAATATTATTGAATTCAGTAATAGTGTAAACTACATTTTATTTACTAATAAAATATTAAATAATAGAACTTTAGTGTCTAAAAGTTATGTCTCACAGCCTATTATCTTCCTGTTAAGTCACTTAGCCTTTGATTTCACTTTTACATTGACTGTGAGCTTACTGCTTCACGATGAAAAGCACCCATTTTAGAATCTGTTGTTGACAGGGATTTGCCTCTGTAAAGAAAATAAAAATACTTATGAATCACTAATAAAGACAAGATGAAATTCTATTAATTCAGCCCAACTAGAGGAAGAATCATCATAATCTGAAATGTCGATTATTTTTAAAGAAAGAGTTTCATTCATTCCCAGGGCATCCAGCAATTAAAGATAATATACAAACACTGCCAAATAGAAATCTTGCCAAACCGTATTTACTGCACGAATAAAGTTCATTTTTAGTTATAATTGGTATGCAAATCGTTGCTTCTAATTTCATTGAAATGAGATTGTTTCCCTAAATATAACATTTTCTTCCTCATATCTTGTTTACATTATTAATTTACTTACCAAATCTTTAAAAATAAATAGTGCAAAGATAAACCCTAGACTAGTGTTTTTCTGACTCAGCATATAATGAATTTAAAGTTATCCACAATAAAAAACTTAAATAATTAATAACCTTTATTAGTGAATTTTGTGTTCATTTCTGGGTGCTATTATTGATTACATTTGTATGCTTGGTTTAACTATAATTTGTATACATTTGGAAGGATTATTATATTAACGAGGAGGAAAGTCCAAATGAAAGCTATAAAAATTTTGTTGTGTCAAACCATGAAATTCAGTGATGTGATCCTTCTTTGAAAGAATTTTCCCTTTTAATGAAAATGTATATAGCCTCAGGAAAAAAAAAGAGAAAATTTGCTATATTATAAAGTTTCTACAAAGTTAAGTGCTATTATCATTGGCATATTTTATAATATATAATATGTATTTATTTATGTGTATTATTTAAGCAGTTATTATTTGTACTCTCATTGGAAAATATATAAGAACAGTTACATCAATAAGCTGTTTTTAAATTAAAGCCTAATGCTACAGGCTGTGTTTTATTAGTTTGTTTTCTTTGTTAGTTTTAAGACAACATGTCTTTATTTTTGGATCTAAAGAAGAAATATTCTTTACTCTCTTATCCTCAGAATATTTTTCCTAAACATTTGCCTGCATTCTTATTACACCTGTCATTATATAGCCAGTTTGTACACTTAATATAATGTGACTATGATGGCATAGAATTGAAGGCCTAAGAGTAATGAATTATATGTAGATAAATTATGACAATCAAATTTTTGAGTTTTGGATTGCTACTCCAAGTGGTAGTATAAACATTTTCTATGAATACATCTTTAAATATACAAAATTATTTTCTTATGGGATTTATTCCAGAATCTACATTAAATTAATTTGGGGTTTATTTTTTGTATGTTTCTCTCTAGAAATACTACTAATTTGGACACAGACCTGTAGAGGACACTACTTTTAATGCACAATCTTTATTAATTAAATTTTTGAAAAATGTATGTTATACAGATCTATTATTGTCAAAGGAATTGAGATTTAACCAATGTATACAACATTGCAATATCAATCTTTATAAAATGAGTATCTCCTTATTCCCAGAATGTTCCCTAATGCTTTGCAAATATTTCTCCCACTCCCCACATCCATTCTTGAATTTCATATTTTATATAACTTGAAGTACTTTTTATAACTGAGGATTCTATATCTAGTACAATAGATTAGATATAGAATCCTGAGTTAACAGTTTTTATTTCTTTTTTAGTACTTTAAATTATCCTAAAGAAGAATCCAATATGTATTTTTTTTTTTTTTTTGGTGTAGCTAAAAAGATAGTTTACTCAACATAATATCTATATGATTATTTTACGATGCTATGTATCTCATATTTTTCATTTTTATGTAAGAATAGTATTCCATTTTATAAATTTAAAACATTATTTCACGACTTAGAATTAGCAAACATTTCACCATTTATTAACATTATTTCACCATTATTTTACTTATTTAGTCTCCTGTTGACAGACACTTGGGTTAATTACAGATTGGGCTATTATAAATGAAACTACTATTAACGTTTGTATATATTTTTGGAGCTATAAGTTTTAATTTATCTTGGGGAAATACCTAAGATTGGAATCTCTAGGTCAAATATTTAAATTTTAAGAAACTTGTAAATTGTTTTCTCTAGTTTTGCCATTTTATACTTCCGTAAGCTTCGTATGAGAGTTCCAATTGTTCTACACAGTTGCCAACATTTAATATTGTCTTTTTTTTTTTTTTTTTGAGGCAGAGTTATGCTCTGTCGCCCAGGCTGGAGTGTGGAGTGCAGTGGCGCGATCTCGGCTCACTGCAAGCTCTGCCTCCCTGGTTCACGCCATTCTCCTGCCTCAGCCTCCTGCGTAGCTGGGACTACAGGCGCCCGCCACCACGCTCGGCTAATTTTTTTGTATTTTTAGTAGAGACGGGGTTTCACTGTGTTAGCGAGGATGGTCTCGATCTCCTGACCTTGTGATCTGCCCACCTTGGCCTCCTAAAGGGCTGGGATTACAGGCGTGAGCCACCACGCCTGGCCTACTATTGTCCTTTTAAAAAACTTTTTGCATTACAGTGGGTGTGCAGTTACAGCTAACAGTGGCTTTCATTTCCATTTTTCTGTTGCCTAATTATGTTGAACATCTTTTACTGTGTATACATTAGCTATTTATATATCTTGTGAAGTGTCTCTTGAGATCTCAAACGTAATTTGTATTAGAGTCTGATCTTCTAATATTTCTGTGTTTATTATATAATCTGTATGTAATATTTTGGGTCATATACATACATGTATGGGTGTGTGTGTGTATAAATTTCTCCCAGCCTGAGTGCTGTCTTTTGTCTTTTTTTTTTTTTTAGTGATGACATTTGAAAATAAAATGTTTTAAGAAGTAAAAATTTGGCCAGGCGCAGTGGCTCAAGCCTGTAATCCCAGCACTTTGGGAGGCCGAGACAGGCGGATCACGAGGTCAGGAGATCCAGACCATCCTGGCTAACATGGTGAAACCCCGTCTCTACTGAAAAATACAAAAAACTCGCCAGGCGTGGTGGCGGGCGCCTGTAGTCCCAGCTACTCAGGAGGCTGAGGCAGGAGAATGGCGTAAACCCAGCAGGCGGAGCTTGCAGTGAACTGAGATCCAGCCACTGCACTCCAGCCTGGGCAGCAGAGCCAGACTCCGTCTCAGAAAAAAAAAAAAAAAAAAAAAAAAAAAAAGAAGTAAAAATTTTTAAAATTAATTTTTTGTCAGTAACAACTTTTGATTCCATCTAATATACTCTTGCCTATCCCAAGTTCATGAAAATATTCCATGATTTTCTTCTAAAATTTTATATTTGTGTTTTTTAAACCTTTTAGTTCATATCTACTTTGAATGAAACTTTATGTAAACTTTGAGGATGACGTTTCAGTTTATTTTGTTTTTTTCATGTGGCTACTCAGGAATTTAAAGGATAAGACTATAATTCATTTTATGTAAACAAATAATACTGGTAGCATTTGTTAACATGATTATCCTTTTTTCCTTTAAATTACCTTGACAGGGCCGGGCGTGTTGGCTCACACCTGTAATCCCAGCACTTTGGGAGGCCGAGGTGGGTGGATCACTTGAGGTCAAGAGTTCGAGACCAGGCTGGCCAACATGGTGAAACCCCGTCTCTATTAAAAGTACAAAAACTAGCCAGGTGTGATGGCGGGCCCCTATAATACCAGCTACTCGGGAGGCTGATGCAGGAGAATCGCTTGACCCCAGGAAACAGAGGTTGCAGTGAGCCGAGATTGCATTACTGCACTCCAGCCTGGGCAGCAAAGGGAGACTCTTTCAAAAAAATAAAATAAAAATAAAAATAAAAATAAATAAATACATAAATAAAATAAAATAAAATAAAATATTCCATTGGCATTTGTATTGAAAATCAATTGACCTTAAGTATCTATGTTTATTTTGCTGCTCTATATTCCATTCCACCGATTTATACAAGTATGTATATATATATATATATATATATATATATATATATATATATATATCCTTTTACAATGACACATTGTCACTTTTAGGTGTATTATCATACCTCTTAAAATTAGTGTTATAAGATTTTTAACTTGTTACCCTATCTCAAATTTTTTCAAGTGATGTTTTGTTTGTGTTTAATTTCTCACAGCAACATTTATCAGTTTCCACGTAGATAATTTTCACATATTTTGTTAAATTTGTTCCTAAATATTTTATATACTGATGTTCTTTAATTGAAATATTTACTTTAAAACTATAGTAATTGCTGATTACAACTACTTTCAAATATAATTGATTATTTTATATTGGTTGTTTATCCTGTGAACTTACTAAATTTTGTTTTCCAAACATTTTTTGGTAAACTCTTTAGAATTATTAAGACAAACAATAATATTGTCTGTTAATAAAATTTTTTCCTTTCCAGTCTTTGGGACTCTCATTATCTCTTCTTGTCATATCCTCGGTGAATTAGATACATTATGTTCCCCATTTTGCAATGGTGGTATTTTTTCTTTATCAATCATGTGACTTTTAATAATATCGAGATAAGGTTAAAAAAGAAAAACCTAGTCCATTATAATTACCCACAAATTTACTTATTTTGGTTCTCTTTATCCTGTCTTGCACATCTAAGTTTCTGACTTGGTATAATTTTCTTTCTTCATCAAGATGTTTTTGCATTAGTTTTTGAAGAACAGGTCTGCAAGCAAAATATTCTCTTAGTTTTCTTTTAACTGAAAATGGCCTTACTTCACTTTCACTTTGGAAGAATATATTTACTCGGTATAGAATCCTTGGTTAACAGTTTTTATTTCTTTCTTATTGCTTTAAATATGCTATTTTTTGTCTTATAGTTTCCATTATTTCTAACATGTAGGAAATCGTCTGTCTCATAACTTTTTAAGTATACAATCTTTCTCTCTAGATACTATCGATCTTTAAAAATTTATTTTTTATTTTTCAGAAGCTTGACTATGACATGCAGTCTTTTTAAAATTCCCTTTGAGATTTGTTTGCCTTCTTGAAACTTTGAATTTACTTCAACAGACATAATAAAATTTTGATTATCATTTCTTCAGTGTACTTCCCTAACCCTTATTCCTATACTCTCTCACTCTTTCTCTCTCTTCATTCATTTAGGAAATTAAATTACACACACACACACACACACACACACACACACACACCACATAGACATAACTTCTTGATTGCCCAAGCTGTCTTCATTTTAAATTTTTTATTAATAAATTATTCTGAATTATAATATTATAAATAACTTATTAAGTATAATAAATAATTTACCTTTCTAAGAGCAGCGTTAGGTTCACAGCAAAATTAAGCAGAAAGTACAGAGCATTCCCATACATCCCCATCCCCAAACCCACACAATCTCCCCCACTATTGACATTCTCCACCACAACATTTGTTACAATTTGATGAAGCTGTGTTACACCATTATCACCCAAAGTTCACAATTTACATTAGGATTTACTCTTAGTGATATGCTATCTATAGATGATGACAAATGTGTAATAGCAGGTATTCACCATTGTGATACCATACAGGATAATTATTTTGCCTTAAAAATTCTCGTACTCTACTTATTTCTCTCTCTCCTCCACCCAGTTGGCAACCACTGATATTTTTACTGTTTGCATACTTTTGCCTTTTCCAGAATATTGTATAGCTGGCATCACACAATATGTAGCTTTCTATATTGTCTTCATTCACTTAATAATATGCATTAATCTTTCTTCAGTATCTTCTCGTAGCTTAATAGCTCATTTCTTTTGAGCCCCAAATTGTTATTTTATTATCTTGATGTACTACCATTTATTTATCCATTCAGCTATTTAAGAACATTTTATTGCTTCCAGGTTTATATATAAAGCTGCTATAAACAGCCGTGTGTAGGGTTTTGTGTGGACATAATTTCTCATTCATCTGAATAAGCATTAAGGAATGTTATCATTGGAATGCGTGATAAAAATCAGTTTGGTTTTATAAGAAACTTAAACTATCTTCAAAAGTGTCTATACTATTTATCTTCTCATCAGCAGTGAATGAGAGTTCCTTTGGCTCCACTTCCTTGTCAGCATTTGATATTGTCAGTGTTCTGGATTTTGGCCACTTAATAAATATATTGTGGTATCATATTGTTGTTTTAATTTGCAGTTCCTTAGTGACATATAATATTGAATACCTTTTTGTATGCTACTTAGCATCTATATATTTTCTTTGGAGATGTGTCTGTTCAGTTTATTTGCCTATGTTTTGAGTTGTTTTCTTATTGTTGAGTTTGAGTTATTTATACATTTTGAATAAACCTCCTTTATCAGATATGTCTTTTGCAAATAATTTTTCCCAGTCTTTTGTTTGTGTTCTCACTCTTTTGACAATGTTTTTCACAGAGCAGAAGTTTTTAATTTTATTGAAGTCCAGCTTATCAATAGTTTCTTTTATAGATTTTGCCTTTGGTGTTGTATCTAAAAAGTCATTGCCATAACCAAGGTCGTCTAGATTTTCTCCTGGCAAGGAATTTTACAGTTTTTCCTTTTGCCTTTAGGTCTATTGTATACATTGAGTTAATTTTTCTGAAGGGTGTAAATTCTGTGCCTGGACTATTATTTTTTTGTCATGTAGATGCCCCGTTGTTTTAGTACTATTTGCTCAAAAATTGTATTTGCTTCATTGCATTGCATTTGCTCCTTTATCAAAGATAAGTTGACCATTTTCATGGGTCATCTTACTTTCCAGGGAGCCCCAAACAAAAGGCTTTGGCAGTTTTCTAGGCCCTGGGGAGACAGCACGGGGAGGAGGGCTAGGGAAGCAAAAGTACTGGGTACTGAGTCAGAGTAGATGAAATCTTAAAGATGCCCTTACTACCTTCAAAGGAGGCCTCAGCACAGGTGACTGAGTAATACCTCTGTCCAAGGCCTCAGATAAAGAGGCCTAGGAAAGAAGGTACACCGGCTAGGATGTAGATATGCAAAATGTGTGATAGGCTAGAGGAGCATGAGGCCTGAGGTCTTGGCTGCACAACTTCCCTTTAGAGACTGCAGTGCATTGACTGTGCATCAAATGTGGTGTTGGGAGGGTAGCTTTCCCTCATGAAACCTGCCAGATAAAGTCTGTGTAACTGCCCATGTTTGGGACTGAAAGATCACACACAGTTTTTGGCTAATAGCAATACTCCTCAATGACTTTTCTTGCTCCTAAAACTAATTCTCTGAGTATTTAGGATATCACTTTACTCTAGCATGTGTATACTCTCAACATCCCTAAGCATAATCTCGATTAACTTTCTCTTCTAAATCCTTTAGTAACAACTTTCTGCAAGGGCTTATGGGGCTTATGGTGCTTTACCTTGTATATTTGCAACTCAGCTCTCAACAGGGATGATGGGGAATAATTACACGTATTTATTGAACCCTACATTTCATTTCCCTTTCCAACAGTAAATAACTTACTTTACATGTTGTAGCTGTTTCAGCAACTCTGAACTCCAATATCTGGCTCCTTAGCTCAGTGGGAATGGCATGACCTTGGAGTCTGTCTCCCATGGTCCCTGTGCAGATGTCTGAAAATTGTTCCAAGGCAGGGAGCAAGAATGAAGAGAAGACTCACTTTGTGGTTGTTTTTCTTTTTTCTTTTTTTTTTGCTCAGAGATTACAGTCCTATGCCATCTGTTGTCCAATACCTGAAAAGAGTTGCTGAACACATTTTTTTTCCAGTTTTATGGTTCTTCAACAGGAGGGGAAATCTAATACTAGTAGTTCATAACTAGTAATGGTAGTCTCTCTGTGCTGTGATCATATTTTCACATTAAAATTTGCCCAAAATTCGTCCAAATTACGTTTTCTGAAAAGCGAAGGGGAAAGCAACACTGCAGTAAGCATATCCTTACAACAAACTATTAATTATTTACTAAAATTTGCAATAAGTACTACAGGGAAAAAGATTTAATTTAAAATAAAAAATATAACCACTAATCCTGAAAATAAAATAGTGGTAAAATAAAATACTGATAAAATAGATAAATGCATTAGCCATGAAACAAAATAAGTGAAAAATATAATTTTGATGCATCCAAGCTACATAATTACAGTTGGCATTTTAAAGTGAAAAAAATGGAAACAGTTACAAAACTAAATAATTTAATTGGTTAACAAAATTATTTTTTATTATCATCATACTTTAAGTTCTAGAGTACATGTGTACAATGTGCAGGTTTGTTGCATATATATATACATATGCCATTTGGTTTGCTGCACCCATCAACTGATCATTTACATTAGATATTTCTCCTAATGTTATTCCTCCCCCAACCCTCTACCCCACGACAGACCCGAGTGTGTGATGTTCCCCTCCCTGTGTCCAAGTGTTCTCATTGTTCAATTCCCACCTATGAATGAGAACATGCAGTGTTTGACTTTCTGTCCTTGTGATAGTTTACTGAGAATGATGATTTCCAGCTTCATCTATGTCCCTGCAAAGGACATGAACTAATCCTTTTTTTGGCTGCATACTATTCCATGATATATATGTGCCACATTTTCTTAATCCAGTCTATAATTGATGGACATTTGGGTTGGTTCCAAGTCTTTGGTATTGTGAATAGTGCTTCAATAAATACATGTGTGCATCTGTCTTTATAGTAGCATGATTTATAATCCTTTGGGTGTATACACAGTAATGGGATCACTGGATCAAATGGTATTTCTAGTTCTAGATCCTTGAGGAATCACCACACTATCTTCCACAATGGTTGAATTAATTTATACTACCACCAACAGTGTAAAAATATTGCTATTTCTCCACATCATCTCCAGCATCTATTGTTTCCTGACTTTTTAATGATTGCCATTCTAACTGGTATGAGATGGTATCTCAATGTCTCAATGTGGTTTTGATTTGCATTTCTCTGATGACCAGTGATGACAAGCATTTTTTCATGTATCTATTGGCTGCATAAATGTTTTCTTTTAAGAAGTGCCTGTCCATATCCTTTATCCACTTTTTGATGGGGTTATTTGTTTTGATCTTATAAATTTGTTTAAGTGATTTGTAGATTATGGATATTAGCCCCTTGTCAGATGGGTAGATTGCAAAAATTTTCTCCCATTTTGTAGGTTGCTACAACCTGTTCACTCTGATGATAGTTTCTTTTGCTATGCAGAGACTCTCTATTTTAATTAGATACCATTTGTCAATTTTGGCTCTTGTTACCATTGCTTTTGGTGTTTTAGACATGAAGTCTTTGCCCATGCCTATGTCCTGAATGCTATTGCCTAGGTTTTGTTCTAGGGTTTTTATGGTTTTAGGTCTAACATTTAAGTATTTAATCCATCTTGAACTAATTTTTGTATAAGGTGTAAGGAAGGGATCCAGTTTCAGCTTTCTACATATGGCTAGCCAGTTTTCCCAGCATGATTTATTAAATAGGGAATTTTCCCCATTTCTTGTTTTTGTCAGGTTTGTCTCAGCACCACATCACACTTATTCTAAAATTGGCTACATAATTGCTAGTAAAACGCTCCTCAGCAAATGAAAAAGAACAGAAATCACAACAAACTGTCTCTCAGTCCACAATGCAATCAAATTAGAATTTAGGATTAAGAAACTCACGCAAAACCACACAACTACAAGGAAACTGAACAACCTGCTCCTGAATGACTATGGGGTAAATAATAAAATGAAGGCAGAAATAAAGATGTTCTTTGAAACCAATGAGAACAAAGACACCACGTACCAGAATCTCTAGGACACATATAAAGCAGTTTGTAAAGGGAAATTTACAGCACTAAATGCCCACAAGAGAAAGCAGGAAAGATCTAAAATCTACACCCAAACATCACAATTAAAAGAACTAGAGAATCAAGAGCAAACAAATTCAGTCCTTCCAGAAGGCAAGAAATCATTAATAGCAGAGCAGAACTGAAGGAGATAGAGACACAAAAAAATCCTTCAAAAAATCAATGAATGCAGGAGTTGGTTTTTTGAAAAGATCAACACAATCAATAGACTGCTAGCAAGACTAATAAAGAACAAAAGAGAGAAGAATCAAATAGATGCAATAAAAAATGATAAACAGGATATTACCATTGTTCCCACAGAAATGCAAACTACCATCAGAAAATACTATAAACACCTCTATGTAAATAAACTAGAAAATCTAGAAGAAATGAATAAATTCCAGGACACATACATCCCCCAAGACTAAACCAGGAAGAAGTTGAATCTCTGAATAGACTAATAACAGGCTCTGAAATTGAGGCAGTAATTAATAGCCTACTAACCAAAAAAAAGTCCAGGACCAGACAGATTGACAGTCAAATTCTACCAGAGGTACAAAGAGGAGCTGGTACTACTCCTTTTGAAACTGTTCCAATCAACAGAAAAAGAGGATATCCTCCGTAACTCATTTTATGAGGCCAGCATCATCCTGATACCAAAGCCTGGCAAAGACACAACAAAAAAAGAGACTTTTAGACGAATATCCCTGATGAACATCGATGCAAAAATCCTCAATAAAATACTGGCAAACCTAATCCAGCAGCACAGCTAAAAACTTATCCACCATGATCAAGCTGGCTTCATCCCTGGGATGCAAGCCTGGTTCAACAAACGAAATTCTCACAGGAAAAGTTTATCACAGCTTATCAACAGTTATGCAGTGAAAATTAAGATGTTTATATTTATAATAAAGATAAAAGATATTTAGGAACTTGTGGTAACATATATATGTTTACTTATATATAGTTCAATCAAAATGATAATGATAAGTGTAAAATAAGAGAAATTAATTTAACTAACATAAGAGTAGTCCTTTCTTTTGAATATTTAATAACCTTTACTTAAAAAAATGATAAATTACTTTTTGATAATAATAATTTTAAAGTATATAATTTTATTTCTGTGTATGTAGTTTTATGTTTCCCTTCTCTTTTCTTGGTTGTATTTGAAAATATATATTTTCTAATAAATATTCCATCTGCTGGTGTTACCTATTGCCCAAAGATAGGTATGAATCAGTCCTAGGATTTAAAAAAAATCTTTATATCTGTAGTTGTAGCTAACTCATTTTTAATATTGTGTAATTTTTTAATATTTGTTCTCTTTTTTCTAAGCTTTTGCACAATTCAGTTGTTCTGGTGTATTTTATACTTATGTATTGATTTCAAACATTTTCAGTCCATATTTTATAATATGTTTCCTCTTGCTTTCTTCATTTTGTATAATGCTTATCTTGATTTACAAGTTTAACTTAACCAGTAAAATAAATATTTTAAAATTTGAGTTAAATGATTTTTATAGTGTTTCATTATAAGATGGATTTATATTTAAATGCTTTATTAACATCATTATGCTCTCTCTTTTAATAATAGAATAAATTAAAGTTATAAATATTAATTGATTTTATTCCATTATTTTGTTCATTTTGAAATTTATATTTTTAATTTTCACCATGTTAAGTAATCTGCAATCTTAATTTTGATTTTCCTTTTGATGCAAAATGAATTTTAAACATTTATCTTTATTCTCAAATTTTAGGGTATTACATAATCTTTCTAACCATCTGTTACTTTTACTTAAATACCATTGTATTCTGAGAATTTAGCCTATGCAAGTGTGTTTTCTATTTATTGAGATTTAATTTTTATGATAACAAGTGAAGGGAATTTGAAAGGTTTTATGGAAATTAGAAAAAAGAGCCTCCCTTCTCTTGCAGAGAATTGTAGACATTGAAAAATATATCAAGAAAAAGAAACAGATCCGTGTGAATATATACACAAGTATTATTAAAACTATTGACAGACTTGTTTCCATTTAGCTTACCAGAGCAAAAATGGAGAGAGTGAATTTTTCTGAGTATATTTTATGAAGTTTTTCCAGTAGAGGGATTTTCACAGGTTCATCTGTTTTGCAAATTTTAATGTCATCTGCATAAAACATCACTCTTATTACTGTGCTGGGCGCTTTTTCCCCTTGCATTATGTATGGCTGATATATGTATGTGGCCCTCTGCTTTCTATGTGTTTTCATTTATTTGACCCTATATTCATGCATTTAGTGTTGCAGAAGGTAGTAAGTTAATGTGCCTGGTTGGTGTATGTTTGTAAGGGAACATTTATTTATTTATTTATTTGATCCTGACCAGTTCAGAATTGTTAATCAAATAGGTATAACTATGGGTCTGTTTTCATTAGTGTAACTTGACACTCAATTTTTAAAAAAAGATTAATAATAAGAAGGATTATGTGTGGACAGAATGTTTGGGTTTCCCAGAAATTCATATTTTAAAATTCTACCCCCCATTATGAGATATTAGGAGGTGGGGCATTTGAGAATCATTATGTCAACAGCACAGACCCCCTTCATGTATTAAATTAGTGCCCTGATATGGTTTGGGCTATGTCATCACCCAAATCTCATCTGGAATTATAGCTCCCACAATTCCTACATGTCATGAAAGCTACATGATGGGAGGTGATTGGATCATGTGGGTGTGTCTTTCCCATGCTGTTCCCCTGACACTGAATAACGCTCATGAGGTCTGATGGTTTTATAAAGTGGAGTTTTCATGCAGAAGCTCTGTTCTCTTGTCTGATGCTATGTGATATGTGTCTTTTACTTTCTGCCATGATTGTTTGGCCTCCCAAGTCATGTGGAACTGTGAGTCCACTAAACCTCTTTCTTTTGTAAATTGTCCAGTCTCAGTATATCTTTACCAGCCCTGTGAAAACAGACTAATAAAGTAAATTGATACTGGCAGTGGGGCACTATTGAAATGATACCCCAAAAATGTGAAAGAGACATTGGAACTGCGTAACAGGTAGAGGTTGGGAAAGTTTGGAGTGCTCAGAAGGAGACAGGAAAATGTGGGAAAGTTTGGAACTCCCTCAAGATTTTTGAATGGCTTTGACCAAAATGGTGATAATCATATAGACAGTGAAATCCAGGCTGAAGTGGTCTCAAATGGAGACGAGACACTTGTTGGGAACTGGAGTAAAGGTGATTCTTGCTATGTTTTGTCAAAGAGACTGGTGGCATTTTGCCCTTGCCCTAGAGATCTGTGGAACTTTGAACTTGAGGGAGATGATTTAGGGTATCCGGTGGAAGAAATTTCTAAATAGCAAAGCATTCAACAGGTGACTTGGGTACTGTTAAAAGTATTCAGTTTTAAAAAGGAAACAGAGCATAAAAGTTTGGAAAATTTGCAGCCTGATGATGCAATAAAAAAAAGAAAATTTTCTAAGGAGAAATTCAAGCTGGCTGCAAACATTTGCATAAGTAATGAGAAGCCAAAAGGTTAATTGCCAGAAAAATGGGGAAAATGTCCCCATAGCATGTCAGACCTTTGAAGCAGCCCCTTCCATCACAGGCTCAGAGGCCTAGGAAGAAAAAATGTTTCTTGGGCCAGGCCCAGGGCCTCCCTGCTGTGTGCAACCTAGAGACTTGGTGTCCTACTTCTCAGAGCTTGAGCCAGGGCTAAAAGGAGCCAAGGTACTGCTTGGGCAGTGATTTCAAAGAGTTGCAAACCCCTAGCCTTGGCAGATTCAATGTGGTGTCGAGCCTGTAGGTGCACTTTAGTCAAGAATTGAGGTTTGGGAACCTCCACCTAGATTTCAGAGGATGTATGAGGATGTATGAAAATTCCTGGATGTCCAGAAATAAGTTTGTTGCAGCGGTGGGTCCTTTCTGGAGAACTGCTGCCAGTGCAGTGCAGAAGGAAAATGTGTCAGAGCCCCCATGCAGAGTCCCTACTGGGGCACTGCCTAGTGGGCCTGTGAGAAGAGGACCACTATTCTCCAGATCCCAGAATGGTAGGTCCACCAACAGCTTGCACTGTGTGCCTGGAAAAGCTGCAGACAGTCCACACCAGCCCATGAAAGCAGCCAGCTATACCCTGCAAAGACACAGGGGTGGAGCTGCCCAAGGCCATGGGAGTCTACCTCTTGCATCAGCATGACTTGGATGTGAGGCATGGAGTCAAAGGACATCATTTTGGAACTTTATGATTTGACTGCCTCATTGGATTTTGGACTTGCATGGGGCCTGAAGTCCCTTTGTTTTAGATAATTTATACCATTTGGAATGGCTATACTTACCCAATGCGTATACTCCTCCATTGTATCTAAGAAGTAAGTAACTTGCTTTTGATTTTATAGGCTCATAGGTGGAAGGGACTTGCCTTGTCTCAGATGAGACTTTGGACTCTAGACTTTTGAGTTAATCCTGAAATAAGTTAAGACTCTGGGAAACTGTTGGGAAGACAAAATTGGTTTTGAAATGTGAGAACATGAAATTTGGAGGGGCCAGGTTGTGGAATGATGATTTGGCTGTGACACCACACAAATCTCATCTTGAATGGTAACTCCCACAGTTTCCATGTATCATGGGAGGAACCCGCTGGGATAAATCGAAACATGTGGATGGGTATTTTCTGTGCTGTTCTCATGATCGTGAATAAGTCTCACAAGATCTGATGGCATTAAAAACAGGAGTTTCCCTGCAAAACCTCTCTCTGTTTTTGCCTGCTGCCATCTATGTAAGATGTGACTTGCTCATCCTTGCTTTCTGCCATGATTGTGTGGTCTCCCCAGCCATATGGAACTGTAAGTCCATTAAACCTCTATTTCTTCCCAGTCTTAGGTATGTCTTTATCAGCATGTGAAAACAAACTAATACACAGATTTTTAAAATTCAGATACACTATGTTTGTTAAAAATATTATCTATTTGCCCTGGTGCAGTGGCTCACGCCTATAATCCCGGCACTTTGGGAGGCCAAGGTCTGCAGATCACCTGAGATCGGGAGTTCAAGACCAACCTGAGCCACATGGAGAAACTCCATCTCTACTAAAAATACAAAATTAGCCAGGCTTAGTGGTGCATGCCTGTAATCCCAGTTACTTGGGAAGGCTGAGGCAGGAGAATCACTTGAACCTGGGAGGCAGCGATTGCAGTGAACCGAGATCATGCCATTGCATTTCAGCCTGAGCAACAAAAACAAAACCCCATCTCAAAAAAAAAAAAAAAGAAAGAAAGAAAGAAAAAAAAATTACCTATTTAATTCTGACAACAATCTCAATTTTCAGAAACAACACTCACATTAAAAAGTAGGAATAAACATAACAAGTGTTGTCAGATATGTGAACTGTTACTTTTATACATTGTTAGCAGAGATAAAAAATGATATAATCTATTTAGAAATAAAGTTGTCAGTTTCTTGAAAAGGTAAAACATGTAGCTACCCTGTGAATCAATCATTCAACACCTAAGCATTTACAATAGGAAAAGAAAATAAAAATACTTATACAAATGCTCACAACAGCTTTATTTATAATATCTTCAAACTGGAAGTGACAAAAAGGGTCCATCAAAAGTTGACTAGGTTAACAGTTGTATATCTATAAAATGCAGTATTTCTTAGCAATGCAAAGGAAGAATTTTTTAAACAAATTTTTATTTGTATTTATTTTATTTTATTTTTTATTGTTATACTTTAAGTTCTAGGGTACATGTGCACAACATGCAGGTTTGTTACATATGTATACATGTGCCATGTTGGTGTGCTGCACCCATTAACTTGTCATTTACATTAGGTATATCTCTTAATGCTATCCCTCATCCCTCCCTCCACCCCATGACAGGCCCAGTGTATGATGTTCCCGCCCTGTGTCCAAGTGTTCTCATTGTTCAATTCCTACCTATAAGCGAGAACATGCGGTGTTTGGTTTCTTGTCCTTGTGACGGTTTGTTGACAATGATGGTTTCCAGTTTCATCCATTGTCCCTACAAAGGACATGAACTCATCCTTTTTTATGGCTGCATAGTATTCCATGGTATATATGTGCCACATTTGCTTAATCCAGTCTATCATCGATGGACATTTTGGTTGGTTCCAAGTCTTTGCTATTGTGAATAGTGCTGCAATAAACATACATGTGCATATATCTTTATAGCAGCATGGTTTATAATCCTTTGGGTATATATCCAGTGATGGGATGGCTGGGTCAAATGGTATTTCCAGTTCTAGATCCTTGAGGAATTGCCACACTGTCTTCCACAATGGTTGAACTAATTTACACTCCTACCAACAGTGGTCTCTCCTGTGGTCTCTGCTGGGACTACAGATGAACCATCAGCCCAGTTATTTTTATTTATGTATTTATTTTTTTGTGGAGATGCAGATTCTCCATTTTGGCCAGGCTGGTGTTGAACTCTAGCACTCCAGTGAGTCATGAGTCTCGACCTCCCAAATTGCTGGATTACAGTCATGAGCCACTGCACCCAGTTATGTTTATGTGTTTTAAAAATACCTACAACTCTTGAATTGTTTTATTTCCATTTATTCTAGGCTAAGATTATTACCTTACACTTTACCAAAATAGGAAAGTCAGGGAAAAAAAGCTGATATATTTTGTGGTTTTTCAGTTTTCTTTTTCTTTTTCAGTTAATTAAGTGGAAAAATCTATTGGAGAGGTTTTTAGGGTTTGTTTCTATAAAGTCTATACTTTAAGATTATGGTGATGCGTTCAATATACTGCTAATAGGTGGATTATCAACTTTGAGAGAACATTCCAGGAGTGTCAATGAATAACCTTAATAGTTGAAACCATATCTTGACAAATGAAAGGACATGTAGAAAATAATAGAATATTTGGGGAGATTTATGTATTTTGGGAAGTGAAAATAAGTGCTGGCATCAAAGAAAATATAAAAGACTAGGAGAAAAATCAAATATATGTCCTGTATTGACAGATAAATGAGAATAATTTGAGAGAGTAAAAGAGAGATTCTGTCAAAAGGATAAAGACAAAAAAAGTTGCATATGAAATTTGGATTATTACTGATGACCAATAAAGAAGAAATTTCAATGACATGGTTGTTACTGAATCTACATTATTAAGTATTATGGAATATCCTAAAATGATTTAAAATATTATGTAAATATTAGTTAATATTTCTGTACCCAGGTTTCCTCTGTAATAAAATTTAAATAATGTTTAGTTTTATGTTTAAGAAAATTTCAGTTTTAGAATATTACAGTGTAAATTGTTTTTCTGCTTCTATGTAACAAAGGTTCAGCAGCTGTGTTAACTATAAACAATAGAGAACTATAAACAGTAGAGATATGTTTGTGTGGTTGTCTTTGCTTTTTCTGGAGAACATGTTTATCCAACTTTTCATCCCCTTTATACTCTCAACATGAACTAGCGCCTCATCACACTAAAGCTGATCACCTTGTTTTGTTCATGGTTATGCTAGCTTTAAATCCTTTCCACAAATAAGCTTTAAGTTCTGCTCTTTCTGCTGACATTTGCCTACGTTGCCATCCTACAGCAGATGG
Source organism: Piliocolobus tephrosceles (assembly GCF_002776525.5). NCBI lineage: Eukaryota > Metazoa > Chordata > Mammalia > Primates > Cercopithecidae > Piliocolobus > Piliocolobus tephrosceles. The sequence goes on along the minus strand of NC_045434.1, from coordinate 52,417,548 downwards.
CTGAGGATTTTAATCAAGAGATTTTGTACGAATCAACAGAAATCTCTGGCCAGAATCTGTAGTTATTGAGAGAGAGAAAAGAAAAAAAAAAAACGTCCAGAACCATATGTTCCGGTATCCTGCATGCTCCTCTGGTAGAACGTTTGTGCATAACTTAATCATACTGTTCCACAATACAGTGTAAACTTTCACTATGTCAGCAGCTCTGTGCGTAATGCTGCTAAAGTCAGTCTCCTTTGCTTTAAAGAACTTCATGGATTTTTAAATGTAATATTATTGTCTCTTCCTTTCCATTATGACTCAATATACCATTATTGAAAGGACATAAGTATCTGCTTTTCAAGTTTCAATTCTTTCACATATTTAAGATAAATGAATTCTGACATGTATTATTTTCCAGAGCACAAAATACAATATGATATTTTAATAAATAGATGCATAATCTAGGTCAAACTCTAATAGGTGTTTAATTCTAAACAATTATAATTTGTCTTATAATCAAGATTTATATCTGAACATGTATGTAATAAGAAAGAGTAACATAGTGACTTTAAATAAATTTGACCTGAGCAATAGACATAAGTGCAGCTAAAAGATGTATTAAATATATATAATCACAGCTTAATTTGCATGTAAAGTTCTGTAATCGCTGTATTGCAATTAGGGTTATTATACAGTACATTATATGTGATATTTAATGTCTGCTTAAATAGCTCCAAGACTTTTCTTAAGTGACCTTAAATAGAGATCAATTCCAAAACATTTATATATTAAGATTTGTATTTTAACCTGTTTTCCTTCTGAATATCTTAACAAAGAAACACCAGTTAACTATGTAGAATCAAAGGTATACATAAATGTTAATCTATATGCAATCTAAATTTATAACTCCAATGCATTCCTAGAAATTGCATCATAATTTAGTTCTTGTAAAGTGGATGATGATTTCCCATAAGGACAACGATAAATTTGTAGGAGTTAGCATTTCTTACTAGTGTCTATATAAAATCATAGCTAGGATCAATAACATGCTTTTAAAGCAAAGATACAACAATTACAGCTTTACAAGAATCTGCAATAATACAATTTGGTGTGAGTACCATGATATAAACATGCACATATTTTAAACTATATTTATAAAGAGTCCACAGTGCAATTTATATATGCATAATAGAAAAGGCACTATATATTTCTATCATGTTTGATTCATCAAAATATATATGTTATGATGAATATTAAAACGCAATTAATATTTCATTTTTTCCCAAAGAGTCCTTTATATAATTATTTGATTGCCCAAGTAATAGTAAATGCTATTCAAGAAAGCTTGAGCTGTTTCTCATTTTTCTACTTGAAGGAAGCATTTGAAATCTTTCAGCCTACGTTAAGTTTGCTTCAAGGTTCTCCAAGATAGTCAATAAATATTTTGTGATTGAACATAATAGCTCAGAAAAAAAATATTTACAGGTAAATAAATTTTCAACGTAGTTTTGCTTCAAATTCACCTTCTTGATTTAGTTAAAACTTTTCTTAAGGCTTCTATCAGAATAAGTAAAGGCAAGAACTCATTAATTTTATTAGTATGACTGCTGTTAAAAAGAATTCTGAATTTTGTTATAAAGCCATGAAATACAACTAGATTATTGAGCACATTTCAAAACAGAGGCTCTCTCTCTTTCTCCCTTCCTCCCTCTCTCAGAACCACCCAAAGACACAAAATAAATGGGACACACATACACAAAGTAAAAATGTTTAAATTACGTTTTACACCTTTTATCAGACATGGTTAAAAATAAATCTAGGACAATTGAGATATATGCTAATTAGGCATTGGTAAAGAAGAAAAGAAATATGAATGAAAATAATTGAATGTTACATACGTTGTTTTCCGATGGACTGGAAATCACAATTTTCTCTTTCTATGGTCACATGATTAGAGCAGCATAGGATTAAGAGAAAGTACCCTAGATTCAGACTACCTGTATTCAATTTTACCTCTGATACTTAAGAACAGAGAATCTTTGGGTTTGTCACTTAAACCTGCTTTTCCAGAATTTTTTCATCTATAAAATGAAGATGACAATATAATTGTGACACATATATGTGTATGTCTCATAGAATTGTGACACTCATAAAATTGTGACATATATATAGAATTGTGACATATATATGTGTGTATCTGTGTGTGTATGTGTGTATACACATGTGGTATATATGTGTATATACTGCAAATATCACTGGATGTGTGAAATGGGATATTTAGCATATTGGAAGAGAAAAAAATATTAAATTGAAAATGGGTAAAGTTGAAAAAAATCTCTCATACTTTTAAAATAGAGTCCCCAAAAAGGATAATATGAAAACAATAAAAGGAAACTTTTTCAAGAGACAAAAAATGAATTTTCCAAATTCATGTTTAAAAGCCATTAACCCAAAGACACAACATACATCAAAAAAGATAAATGATAAGCAATTAAAATGTAAGCACATTACACTGTGTTTATATAACTATAGACAAAAATAATATATTTCAATCTATAAGGAAGGCAAACCAATTACAGATAAATGACAATTTAACTGACAGCAGACTGCTCCCTAATAGCAGAAGCAAAAAGGTAATGGCCTTCTATCTTTAAAGAGCCGAGAAAAAATAAATATGTAACAAGATTTCATTCATAAGTAAATTGTGAAATAAATCATTTCGGAGCAACAAAATCTTAGAAATTACAACCATTATAACTTCATTAAACAAGTTTGTAATCGTTAAAGGTGGTGCATTAGTGAAATAAGCTTAAAAGGAAAGTCAAGGATCCAAGAAGGAAAAGTGAGTAAAGAAAGTAATAAATAGGTAAATCTAACAATGTCTTTGTGTATAATGATATTACAATGTTACCTATTTTTATAATAATAATATTAAGTTCTGTTGTGTAAGGACAAAAACGTAACACTAGAAAGAGACCCCATAAAGTGTGTATTTTAAAGTTCTTAAATTGTATCACAGTCTGGAGGGATAGTAATTCATTTTGATTTTTCAGCAAAAAGTAATGGTGAAATCTCAAGGGGAACCAACATAATGACATAAAAAGTATGTTTAACTTTTAATCATGTAGAAGGAATAAAATAATATGAAAACATAAAAAGGAGAAGGGGAATCCTTATCAGTATTGAGTAAGATAGAGAAAAATAAGAGCCATTCAGGTAGAAATAAATGAGATTGAACTATCTTAAAGCACACATTTATATATGTAATATGTAATATTCCAAGTGGAATACATACCAAGTGGAAAGCAACTTTATAATATTAGAATAAAACAGCAATAGAATACAATACTGCGTAAGAGAATATTTTTATATTCTTGACACAGAGAAAGGTGTTTCTTTCCTAGCTGCCCCAACTTTGGTTAAAAAATATAATACACAAGTATCAAAAGATAATCACATAAAATAATAGAACTGTTATAGAAACCATTTGTCATTATCTATAACAGTAAAGTTGCAGCAGTACTCATTAGCCCATAATTCTATTTCCTAGTTAATGTCCTAGAGAACTGCGTATGAATATGTACTAGAAGATATCTACAGGTATATTCATAATGTTTTCTTAAATGATAAAAACTTTAAAACCCCTTATGCTTAGGAACGATATGATTAATGCCATACAATGACATTATACACATTTGTGAAATATAATGAACTAAGGTGCACTCACTGGAAAACGAATGGTGAATATACACACACATTAAAGAATCAAGGTAATAACTGGCGTAAGAAAAACAAATAAATAAAAAGGATGTTGAAAGATTGAGATGAAATAAAGTTGATCAGATATTGTTTATCTCAGCAATTTCAGTGTAACTATTTTAGAGGCATCCAAGTTTGAGGTCAGAGGTATTCCACAAGTAAAGTAATTTTCAGTTAATGAGAAATCTTACAATAAATTCTTCATAGTAGTAACTGCTGCTGAAATTTCAAGATAGATGTCATTATACATTAAACAAGCAATTATGAACCTAAGTTTTATTGGAATGATTTTTCATAGGTATTAAAATATTCAAGAAATGTAATGACAATCATCTCTTTCTCTCCAAGTTCCACGATTTCTTTATTTCCTATTGTCTCTTCCTTTTCTCTGATCTTACTCTATAATACCAAATCACTGTTTGCCATAATAAGGCAATTTGTAGAAAAATAGTGTGACATTCTACCAGTTGTTAATTTTGCATGTTTGCACTAGCTTGAAATGTCTCTTCCTTATTGCATTGCAGAGAATAGCTAGCTCAGAAGCTACGTTTACTAGATACTCCTTTCTAGGATTCTAAATTAGAGTTTGCCACTAAAAGTAACAAACAGTATATCTGGACAGTGGGAGAGGGAGCAGCTATTTATTTTGAGAGGTGGCAATGGCCAATGCAGTGGCTTCTCAGACTTCTTTGTAAGCACTATTTTTCTTTCTTTTTGAAACTTATTTTATTTGTAAATTGCCAAATTATAATGTTTTATATTAGTGAGGTACAAAGTAATATTATGATATATGAATACAATATGGAATAATTAAATCAAAATAACACATTCATTACCTCCAGTACTTATTTTTGTGGTGAGAACATTTGAAATTCACTCTCTCAGTGATTTAGAAAGGCACAATACACTGTTATTGACTATATTCACCACATTGTGACTCTCAGAAAAAGAAAAAAAAACAACAACATATTCCTTTTGTCTAACTGAGGCTTTGTGCCATTTGACCATCTTCTCATTCTCCCTATCCCCCAGCCTCTGGTAACCACCATTCCACACTCTGCTTCTATGAGTTTGATGGTTTTAAATTTCACATGTAATTAAGAATGTGGTATTGTCTTTCTGTGCCTGGCTTATTACACATAGCTTAATGTTCTCCAATTCCATTGATGTAGCTGCAAATGACCAAAATTCTTTTTTAAGGCTGAAAATTAGTATTCTATTGTGTATACAGAACACATAGACATATTCATCTGTCTTCATTCTTATTCATTCGTCTGTTGATGGACTCTCAGGTTGATTCCATAACTTTATTATTGTGAAAATTGCTGCGGTGAACATGAAAGTGCAGACATCTCTTGGGCATACTGATTTCAAATATTTTAGATAAACACCCAGAAGCAAGATTTTGGAGTCATATAATATTTCTATTTTTAGTTTTTAGAAGAATTTCTGTACTATTTTCCATAATGGCTCTACTAATTTATATTTCCACAAACAGTATTACAAGGGGTTACTATTTTCTTCAAATCCTAACCAGTGCTTGTTATCTTTCATCTTTTTCATAATTGCCATTCTTATAGGTATGACATGATATCTCATTATGGTTTTAATTTTCATTTCCCTAACAATTAGTGATGTTGAGCATTTTTTTTCTTACATCTTTTGCCAATTTCTGTCGTCATTTGAGAAATGTCTGTTCTGGTCCCTTGCTATTTTATACAATTAAGTTGTTTTCTTACTATAAAATGTTGTATGATTTCCTTATATATTTTGGATATTAACTCCATATTGGAGGTGTGGCTTACAAATATTTTCTCCCAATTTCTATATTGTCTCAGCACTCTGTTAATTGCTTTCTTTGTTGTTCAGAAGCTTCTTAAAGTGATTCAATCCCATTTACTATTTCTGCTTTTGTTGTCTATATTTTGGGAGACAAATTAAAAAAAAAAAAAGTAATTGCCCAGATAATGTTGTGAATTATTCTCCCCTATGTTTTCTTATAGGTGCCTTGCAGTCTTAGGTCTTACATTTAAGTCTTAAACCCATTTTGAATTGATTTTTATATATGGTGTAAGAAAAACGTTTAATTGCATTCTTTTTAATGTGAATATGAAAAAACTTTTCTTTTCCTGCTGTGTATTCTTGGCAACTTTGTAAAAAATTGGTTAACCATACATAAATAGTTTCATTTCTGGACTCTCTATTGTATTTCATTTGTAAATATGTCTGTTTTTACGTCAGTACCGTGCTGTTTTATTATTGCTTTGTAGTATAGTTTGAAATCAGGTAGTGTGATGTCTCCAGCTTTGTTCTTTTTGTTCATTATTGCTTCGGCTATTCAATTTTTTTTGTAATTTCATATACATTTTAGGATTATTTTTCTATTTCTATGAAAAATAACAGGGAATTCTGATACAAATGCATTGATTCTGTGCATCACCTTGGGTAGTATAGATGTTTTAACAATATTAATTTTCATTATCACTGAACATAGAAGAATTTTCTATGTATTTGTGTCTTTGATTTCTTTCATTAGATTTTTCAGTGTATAGAGCTTTCATCTCCTTGGTTAAATTTACTAGGAAGTATTGTATTTATTTTGGGAAGTTACTATTGTAAATGAGATTGTTCTCTTGATTTTTTTGAACAGTTTGTTGTTAATATATAGGAAGGCTATTGTTTTGTGTCTTAATTTATTTTTATCCTTTAACTATACTGTATTTGTTTATTAGTTCTAACAGTTTCTTTGTATGAATCTTTAGAATTTTCTATCTATAAAATCGTGTCAACAGCAAACAGTAACAATTTTACCTCTTCCTTTCCTACTGGATGCCTTTTATTAATTTTTTCTATTGCATAATTGCTCTGACAAGGACTCTGAAATTATGTTGAATAGAAATAGTAAGAGTGGGCCTCCTTATATTTTTATGAATTTTAGAGGAAAAGGTTTCAATTTTTCATCATTGAGTATAATGTTAGCTGTGGACTATTATATATGGCCTTTATTGTGTTAAGATATGTTTCTTCTGTTCCTAATTGGTTGAGTTTTTGTAATGAAAGGATTCTGAATTTTATAAAATGCTTTTTCTGCATCTAATGAGATGATTATATAATATTTATCTTTTATTGTATTAATGTAATGTACCATGTTTATTAATTTGTGAGTGTCTGCCCATCCTCATATCTAAGAAAAACCATCTAAGGTCAAAATTAGCAAAAGGAAAAACATAACAAAGAGCAGAAATAAACGCAATACAATCCTTCATTGAGGTAAATCCTACTTGATTATGTTGAATGATCCTTTTAATGTGTTTTTGAATTCAGTCTGCTAGTATTTTTTATTTTAGGATTTTTGAATCTATGTTCATCAAAACTATTGGCCTTTAATTTTCCTTTTCTTCTAATGTTCTTAACTGGATTTAGTAACAGAGTAATGCTGGCCTCACAACAAGAGTTTGGAAGTATTCCCTCCTCTTTGATGTTTAAGTTTGTGAAGGGTTGGTGTTCTTTAAATGTTTAATAGAATTCAGCAGTAAAGTCATCAAATCCTGAGGTGGTTTGTTTTGTTTTGTTTTTGGGTGAGAGACTTTTTATTATTAATTTAATCTTTTTACTTATCATTGATTTGTTCAGATTTTTTATTTCTTTATGATCCAGTCTTGGCAGATTGTATGTGTCTATGAATTTATTCATTTCTTCTAGATTATTCAATTTGTTGGCATACAACCGTTCAAAATAGCCTCTTATAATCCTTTGTATTTCTGTGATATCAGTTATAATATAGCCTCTTTCATTTCTTATTTTCTTTATGTGGGTCTTCCCTCTTTTATCTTAGTCTGCCTAAAGGTTTGTTGATTTTGCTTATCTTTTCAAAAATGAACACTTAATTTTGTTATTTTTTATATCATTTTCTAGTTTCTATTTTATTTATTTCCTCTCTTTATTATATCTTTCCTTCTGCTAATCTTTGGTTTAGATTGTTTTTCTTTTTCCATTTCCTTGAGGCATAATGTTATTTTTTTTATTTGAGACTTTTAAAATATTTTCTGATATAGGTGTTTATTACTGTAAACTTTTCTCTTAGAACTCTTCTCATTGCTTCCTGTAAGTTTTGGTATGTAATGTTTCTATTTTTCTTTGTCTCCAGATATTTTTAAATTACCCATTTAATTTCTTTATTGACCCATTGGTTGTTCAGGAACATGTTATTTAATTTTCATCTATTAGGGAATTTTTTGAAATTCTTCCTGTTATTGACTTCTAGTTCCATAACATTATGGCCAGAAAAGTTACTTGATATGGTTTCAGTTCTCTTAAATTCACTGAAATTTGTCTTGTGACCTAACACTGTCCAGAGACCGTTCCATGTGTGCTTGAGAAGAATAAGAATTTTGTTGCTGTTAGATGGAATTCTCTAAATATGGTTCTTAGGTCCATTTGGTCTAAAGTGTCAAAGTCCAATGTTTTCCTTATTAAGTTTCTGTATGGATGTCTTGTTCATTTTTGAAAATGAAGTATTGAAGTTCTCTACCATTATTATATTGCAATCTCTCTCTCCATTCTAGTTTTCAAATAGTCACTTTATATATTTAGGTGCCCCAAAGTTAAGTGCATATAAATTTGCCATTGTTATATCTTCTTGAAGAATGCACCTTTCATTATTATCTAATGTTCTTTGCCATTTGTCTTTATAGTTTTTGACTTAAAGTTTGTCTGATATACATATATCTCCCCCTGCTCTTTTTTGGTTTTCATTTGTGTGAAATATATTTTTGTCTGTTCAATTTCAGTCTGTGTGTGGGATGAGTCTCCTGTAGACAGCATATAGTTGAGCCTTGTTTGCTTTATTCATTATTCATTAAGTCACTCTTTACATTGAGGATTTTATTTCATTTACATTCAAGGTCATTATTGAGAAGTAAGTACTTGCTACTGCCATTTTGTTACTTTTTCTGATTGGTTTCCAGATATTTTGTTCTTTTTTTGTTCTCTTGCTGTTTCTCTTTGTGGTTTAATGGTTATCTCTTACTGATATGCTTTGAATCTTTTTTTTTTAAAGTCTATGTAAAGCTAACAATGACCTTACTTTAAGTATATACAACAGCTCTTCACTTTTAATTCATCTCCACCAATTTTATGCTTCTGATCTCAGAATTTACATTTTTTTTTTATTTTTGAGATGGAGTTTTGCTATTATTGCCCAGGATGGAGTGCAATGGTGCAATCTCAGCTCACTGCAACTTCCAACTTCCTGGTTCAAGCGATTCTCCTGCCTCATCATCCCAAGTAGGTGGGATTACAGGCATGTGCCACCCTGCCTGGTTAATTTTTGTATTTTTAGTAGAAATGGGGTTTTACCATATTGGTCAGACTGGTCTTGAACTTGTGCCCTCAGGTGATCCACCCTCCTAGGCCTCCCAATGTGCTGGGATTTCAGGCATGAGCTACCATGCCCAGCTCATAAGTTTTAATATTTATTCCTTCAGGAATTTATTTCAACTAGAGTTGTTACTAACCGTTTTATCTTTTACTCTCATACTAGGTAGAAAATTGCTTTACACAACACCGTTACAGTCCTTAGAGTATTTCAAAGAGGGTTCTGCCTTTGTGTTTTGTGTAAATTTTATGTTACGTGCGTAAAGTTTATGTTATTAATTAGTGGCCTTTTAGCTTAACTAGCTCTGTTAGCAATTCTTTTAAGACAATTCTAGTGGTTACGAGCTCTCTTAGCCTTTATCATTCCAGAGAAGATTTTCATCTGTCTCATTTCTGTCTGACAGCTTTGCTGGGTAAAATATGTTTGGTTGGCAGCTTTTTCCTTTACCACTTTGAATATATCACGTCATTTTTCTTTTCTTTCTTTTTCATTCTTTTTGGGTTTTTTTTTTTTTTGGAGACAGAATCTCACTTTGTCACCATGCTGGAGTGCAGTAGTGCTATCTTGGCTCACTGCAACCTCTGCCTCCCAGGTTCAAGTGATTCTCCTGCCTCAGCCTCCTGAGTGACAAGGACTGCAGGCATGTGCTACCACAGCCTCCTAAAGTGCTGGGATTACAGACATGAGCCACTGCACCTGGCCTTCATCTCATTTTTCTTCCAGACCTGTAAGATTTCTGCTAATGAATCTGCTGATAGTCATATAAGTCATATCAGATATGCAAGACCAGACATTATGCTTAGTAGAAATACACTGTTGAATTTTGCCTACCTGCCCAGGCAGGTCCTTGGGGTGGCCTTCGAGGCTGAGCTGAGTGCTGTTTATACTCCTGGGCATGTCACAATCAGCTCCTGCTCTTTGCTGAAATGTGCTGCAGGGTGGTCACCTCACTCCCTTGGTGGGACCCAGGGGTAGGCTTTGAGGCCACACTAAGTGCTGTTACTCCTTTCCATGTGATGAGGTTCTTATGACTTCTTGCTCTCAGAATTTTGTCTTAGTCGTCAATTTTGGGGTTAAATTATTATGTGTCTTGGTGAACACTTCTTTGGGTTAAATTTGATTGGAGATTTCTGCACCTCTGGAACCTGGATGTTGGCTTTTTTTTTCCCTATATTAGGGATTTTTTCAGTATTTATTTCTGTAAATATATTCCCTGGTCCTTTTGCTGTATCATACGCTTCATAAATCCCTATTATGCAAAGGTTTGGTCTCTTGATGGTGTTCCATAATTTACATAGACCTTCATTTCTTTTCATTGTTGTTGTTGTTTTCTTAATTTCCTTTTAGATCCTCTGGTTGGATAGTTTCAAATGTTTTGTCTTTGAGCTCACTGATACTTTCTTCAACTTGATCAAGCCTATTGTTAAACCTTTCTGTTGCATATTTAAGTTCAGTCTTTGTATTCATCTGTAGGATTTTGGTGTTTTTTGTTTGTTTCTAATTTTTTTCAAACTTCTAATTTTCTCTATTTTACAAAATTCACTTAATTTTTAAAAATCTGTTTATTCTTGTAGTTCACTGAAATTTCTTAAGGGGATTATTTTAAACTTTGTGTCTTTAATTTTATAGATTTCTATTTATTTAGAGTCAATTGTTGGAGTTTTTTGGGTGTCTTTTGGAAGTGTAATGATTTTCTTGCATATTTTCATCTTTGTGTCCTTGCATTGTTGTCTGCATTTGAGGAGACAACTACATCTTCTAGCTTTTATACGTGTTCTTTGGTGGGAATAGATCTTCATGAATTTAGTCTGTCCTGTGATTCTGAATGGGCCAGATGGTAATGACCCTAAGCAGATAGAATATGTTTTCACATTCTATAAATGGCTGGGCTGTTTTCATTGCTCTTAGTTCAGGTGGAGCAGTTGGCTGAGCTCTGTTGTTTGATGAGACCACTCACTGAGCTTTGCAATTAGAATGAGCAGGTGAATGGACCCTATAGTAACCTGTAATCAGGCTTGGCCACAGGGTGTATTTTCTGGACAGATGGTACCACTATTTGAGTTCAACAACTGGACGGGGATGTGGGGCCCCAATGTTGGGTGGAGCCACTGCTCAGATATGCAAGACCAGTCATTATGCTTAGTAGAAATACACTGTTGAATTTTGCCTACCTGCCCAGGCAGGTCCTTGGGGTGGCCTTCGAGGCTGAGCTGAGTGCTGTTTATACTCCTGGGCATGTCACAATCAGCTCCTGCTCTTTGCTGAAATGTGCTGCAGGGTGGTCACCTCACTCTCTTGGTGGGACCCAGGGGTAGGCTTTGAGGCCACACTAAGTGCTGTTACCACTCACAGATGTGACAGAGTTAGCCCCTGTTGTCTGCCAAAATGTGCTAAGGTGGTTTGCTGTTTCTCTGGGTGGGGCCTAGGGGAGCATTGCTTTTCTGACACTTACACAGGTGGTCACAGTATTTTCCCAATAACCTGTGGAAACCTGCTTCAGTGTTTCACAATGAGGTCCTCATGAAGTATTTCCGTTCTTGATCTTCTCTACCCAGCTCTTTATACATTCATGTAAATCAAGCATTAAATGTATCTCAACTCCTCTATTTATGTAATATTTACAGTGGCTCTGTATTCCTGGCCACTCCTAGATTGATTTAAAGGGTGTTTGCCTGCATTGTGCTGGCATCAAAAATATGGGTTCATTTAACTCAATTGTTGTTGTTGTTTTAGATTGGTAGGCTTGTTTCTTTTACAGAGCAGGAATAATGGTTGTCAGAAAAAGCTAGGGCTACATATCTAAACTCTACCATGTTTCTAATCAAAACAACTTAAGAAGAATTATTATCTTCTCCAGCTTGATCATGTGAAATACCTGGAAGCTCTGAAAAAAAGCCAAATTATGGTATTGGGCATAATATCCATTTTCCAAAAGAAGAGAATTCTCACCAACAGAAAGTAGACAAACAAACAAAACAAAAATGCATAGTAAGTTAAACAACATATCACTTTATTCTTTAGTGGAAATATTGAGAGGCAAATATTTTGATCAAGAGGGTGTTCTCCAGAACCGGTTAAACTGTTTGATTTTTGTTTTTATACTTTACTAGCAGTTTTCTTAATCTTTGAACATCAGTTTCTTCATTAGTAAACTAGGGTGAATAATGGTACCTACTTCATAAAGTTGTTGTAAAATAAAAAGCATTTGTAAGTGAAATATATTGAAAATACATATTATGATATAGTAAGAACCCAATTAATGTTAGGTTAAATTTACAACTTTAGTTAATCTGTTTTTCCATCAAAAGTCTAAACATTTATTTAATTTACTTGTGACGTATAACAGTTATGAAAACTATCAACATTACATGTGGCTTGCTTTTGCGTGCTGATACTGTTTATATTCTTAACATTTAAAACAGATACTAAAATTACAAACTGTATAGAGAATATTAGGGTTTCCTGTGAAAATTTTTCTTGGTTAAACTGGGTTTTCTCCCCTTTTTGGACTAGTGTATCATTGGAGAAAATTACATAACTTCTCAGAACACTACGTGGAAATGTTTTGCAAATAGATTGTTGGCGTCCTACTAAAAAATCCGCCACAAGTTGCATCTCAGCCACACAAATTTCTGACATCTTGAAAATCATTATCTAGTCTATATTTTTGCTGTTTTCTCTTTCTTTACTTGCATTACCTGATGTTCAAATGGTAGAGAAAACATCAATACAAAAAGTTAACTGAGGTGACATTCACATCCCTTCTAGACTTGGCTAATTTTAAATTGGTATAGACAATAACTGCATCATAGCTTATCACTTTGGTGGTAACTGGAATATATTCATGACTTTTATTTTAAAACATATTTTATTTTCAGAAATGTTAGCATGGGAATTGTGTATCTCAGAATAAAAAAGGATGACAATTTTACAATAATGAAATTTGGCTTCACTTATTTTATTTAAACTCAACAAATATTGTTTGGCAGAGGGCAAGACAGTAAATTTTGAGGATGAACTCTAGAGCAAGTCTAGAAAAAATAATTCATTATCTGAAGAAACATAAAAGTAGAAATTAAAGCCACACAAATAAATATGATATATATATGACATATATATATATATCTATATTATATATAACTAGCATAGAAAATATATAAATGACTCTAAGAAGAACTATATGGTAAAAGTATTGAATCAGAGTTTATATATTTATAATCTGACCTAAATGGTAGACCTTAAATAATAAAGAAAACATTAGAATCTAAAATCAAATCCACAATATTAGTCATATAACATGAAAGAACTTATTTTTAAGACATTTTCTGGATACATTTCGTAACACATTTTCAGAGAATTTTTTTGGAATTATTTCCTAAAATAAGTTTCAAGGATTGGACTTTTACATTTTATACTTTCTTAAAATGTAATCAATCAGTAACTTTTCTTCTTTTGCCGTGAATCTTAAGTTTATACAATAGTTTTTTTTAAAAGGAATAATTATTGTTGAGTTCATTATCCAAAATTATCTAAAAGAACTTATGTTGCCTTATCTATTTTTTCATTTGGTACAATCTTTTACTCTAAATAAATAACTCATTTTGTAGGAATGCTATACAGAACTTTTCAACTTTTGTAATGTGTAAAAAGAGGCCTGTCATGAAAGCACATAGAATAAACAGTCTATTTGAAGACTTGACAAAATGGAGGCCAATTGGTAACACACTGCTCATTGACTATTTTAATATTCTTGGCTGTATCACTACTTCTAGAGACTAAATTATCTTGTTCTTCAGAAACAATTTTGGTTTGATGTTGAAAAGGATGTGTCATTTACTGAGAATTGTGATTTTTCTTTGGTGCTGGGTAGAATGCTTCTGGAATGCAAAATGAGAGTTCACAATAAGATCTTTTTTGTTCTATTAATGTTTAATTATCGGGTATAATTTTGCAGAAAGAGAAAACACTATTCTGAGACTGATGATGGTGTTTAGGGGGAACAAAATTTTGTCTTTTCAATGGATTTTTCTATAAGCCATTCTCTTTGCAGAAGGTGTGTGTTGTGCCAGTTTGCCACATGGCACAAAGTTAGAAACCTTTACCATGGTCTGTTTTTCTTAGTATTCATGAAAAAATTATCATATTAAAGTCAAACATTTTTATCTTGTTAAAATAGTAAGCATACTCTCTTTCTTTATAAGATTAAATATTAAAAGAGTAGAGTTATTTAACTCTTTCAGGGAAGTACCCACTTCAAGTAACACATAATAAAATATTTAAAAATGGTATGTATTTAAATGCCACAATTATTCAGACATGTATTCTTATAGACATGCACATACACAAGTAAATATACACAATATGTATGTAAATAATACAGAATTTTGGTAAGAAAACTGTGTTAGTTTGTTTTCAGGCTGCTGATAAAGACATACCTGAGACTGGGCAATTTACAAAAGAAAAAGGTTTATTGGACTTAGAGTTCCACGTCTATGGGGAGGCATCAAAATCATGGCAGGTGAAAGCCACATCTCACATGGCAGCAAACAAGAGAGGAAGAGGGCTTGTGCATGGAAATTCCAATTTTTAAAACCATCAGATCTTGTGAGACTCATTCATTACCAAAAGAACAGCACAGGAAAGACCCACCCCCATAATTCAATCACAACCCACCAGGTTCCTCCCATGACATGATGTGGAAATTGTGGGAGTTGCAATTGAAAATAAGTTTTGAGTAGGGGACATAGACAAACATATCATTCAACCCTGACCCTTCCCAAATCTCATGTCCTCACATTTCAAAACCAATCATGTCTTCCCAATAGTGCCCCCAAAGTCTTAACTTATTTTAGCATTAACTCAAAAGTCCACGGTCCAATGTCTCATGAGACAAGGCAAGTCCCTTCTGCCTGTGAGCCTGTAAAATCAAAAGCAAATTAGATACTTGCTAGATACAATGGGGGTACAGGCATTGGGTAAATACAGTTGTTCCAAATGAGAGAAATTGGCCAAAACAAAGAGGCTACAGTCCCCATACAAGTCCAAAATCCAGCAGGCCAGTCAAATCTTAAAGCTCCAAAATGATCTTCTTCAACTCCATGTCTCGCATCTGGGTCACACTGATGCAAGGGTTGGGTTCCCATGGTCTTGGGCAGCTCCATCCCTGTGACTCTGCAGGGTACAGCATCACTTCCGGCTGCTTTCATGAGCTGGTGTTGAGTGTCTGTGGCTTGTCAAGGAACACAGTGCAACCTGCCAATGGATCTACCATTCTGAGGTCTGGAGGACAGTGGCCCCCTCTTCACAGCTCCACTAGGTGGTGCCTCAGTAGCGACTCTATGTGGGAGTCCGACCCCACATTTCTCTTCCACGCTGCCCTAGCAGATGTTTTCCATGAAGAACCCATCCCCTCCTGGGATCCAGGCATTTCCATGTATCTTCTGAAAACTAGGTGGGGGTTCCCAAACTGCAGTTCTTGACTCTTATGCACTTGTAGGCTCAAGACCCTGTGGAAGATGCAAAATAATGGGGCTTTCACCCTCTGAATCCACAGTCTGATATGATGGGAGGGGCGGACATGAAGACCTCTGACATTCCCTGGAGAGATTTTTTCCATTGTCTTAGTGATTAATATTTGGCTCCTTGTTATGCAAATTTCTGCAGCTGGCTTGAATTTCACCTCAGAAAATGAGATTTTCTTTTCTATCACATTGTCAGGGTGCAAGTTTTCCAAACTTTCATGCTCTGTTTCTCTTTTAAAACTGAATGCCTGTTTTCTTTCATACATATAAATTGGTATACCTGTGTTAATTTAATTGTAAATACCCACCTTGTATCAAAATAAAAGATTCAATTATTGTAAATGAGATCCTTTTATAGTGTGTGAATAAATAACAAATAAAATATATTAACTAAATTCTAGTATTTAACATATATGATATGGTTCTATATAAACCCTTATGGAAGTAAATGATGTTTTGCATCACCACCAGAGTGAAATCTGCTCTGCTACTTTACAGAAATGGTACAATGTAATGCATACTGAAAATAGACCTGGCCACTCCTAAGATCTTATCACTAATGTTTAGCTTCAATAATTGAGATTAACACAAATATAGACTCATTCATCTGTACTGCAGATGCACTCTTCATAAAATTCCTTTAAATAACTGAACAATTAAGCAAAGATATCCATTTGCATTGTAAAATACAGCTGCTGGTGCTCATCGGATGCTGATTATTTATGACCAATAGGCCACTCTTTAATATCCTGGCACACTTCCCAAAACTGATGATGTACTCATTTGCATTTGTTTTCAATCATATGTTAATTGTATTTTATTGTTATTATAAAATTAATATTTATTAACCAATCAGATATTGGTCTGAAAAGAAAGAAATATGTTTTAGGGATACTTGAAAGTTGTAGAAATATCAAAAAGTATTATAAAGTAAAAAAATAATACATGTTGGTGAGGTTGCAGAGAAAAAGGAATGTTTACACTCTTGATGGGAGTGTAAATTGGTTCAACCATTGTAGAAAACAGTGCAGAAATTCTTCAAAGACCTAAAAACAGGACTACCATTTGACCCAGCAATCCCTTTACTGGGTATGTACCCAAAGGAATATAAATAGTTCTCTCATAAAGACACATGCCTGTATATGTTCATTGCAGCAGGATTCACAATAGTGAAGACATGGTATCAAACTAAATGCCCATCAGTGGTAGACTGGTAAATTTTATATATATATATATATATATATATGTGTGTGTGTGTGTGTGTGTGTGTGTGTGTGTATGTGTATATATATAATATGTGTGTATATATATACACGTCTTGGAATACTATGCAGCCATATAAAAGAATGAGATCATGTTCTCTGCAGGAACATGGATGGATCTAGAGGCCATTATACTTAGCAAACTAATACAAGGGCAGAAAACAAATATGGCATATTCTGACTTCTAAGTGGGAGCTAAATGATGAGAACACATGAACACACAGAGAAGGATGACAAAAACTGGGGCCTATCAGCAGGTGGAGGGTAGGAGGAGGGATAGGATCAGGAAAAATAATTAATGGGTACTGAGCTTAATACTTAGTAATGAAATAATGAAATAATTTATACCACAAACCCCCATGACACAAGTTTACCTATATAACAAACCTGCATGTGTACCAATGAACCTAAAAATTAAATAAAGGTAGTTGTTTAAATTATTCTTCTTAGTAGATTGGTATAAGTCTACTATAAAGTAGTGATGGGATAATGAATTTCTAAATAATTATCCCTTCATATGATTTCATATGAGTTTTCAAGATTTCAGCTGAATTTAAGGATATCCAAATTGAAAATACGTCAATTGTGGGTGAAAATATTCACCACCCTTGAGCAGATCCATGTTCAAAGGCATTAGTACTATGTCTAATGTTAAGCAAAGTAAACTCCCTTATTTCTTTTAAAATAAAATAAAATATTTCAAATATGTGCATGCCATTTTAGTGATTTCCTTTCAATCACACTTTAAAATAAAATCAGAGGAATTTGTATTTTTTATTTTATTCAGGCTTTTATAAGTATTTATAAGATTTATAAGAGTAAATTTAAAATACTATAAAATAAAAACAATAAAAACAGTCTTGGATTGGGAGAATAGAGAAGTCTCTTCATTGAATGTTTGACTTTTTATAAACCATATTACTTCTGTGAATTCATGTGAACTCAAGTTCCCTCTCTTTAAAATGGATAGATTGAATTAAGTAACCCTCCACTAATATTGGACACCAAAAATGTATCTATAGGTTTCATGGCAATTAAAAAAATGTTCAATTCTCAATTCATTTGCATTTGTGCAGATAATGTTTCATGAGTTGATAATGTTATAGAGAACTAAGAATACATGTTTAAAAACATTTGGAACATACCTGAGTCTTTCTTTTTTTTTTTTTTTTTTAATATACTTTGAGTTCTGGAATACATGTGCAGAATGTGCAGGTTTAGTACATAGATATATATATGCCTTGGTGGTTTGCTGCACCCATCAACTCATTATCTACATTGGGTATTTCCCCTAATCCTATTCCCCCCCAGGTCCCCACCCCCTGAAAGGCCCCAGTGTGTGATGTTCCCCTCCCTGTGTCCCTGTGTTCT
The DNA here is from genome assembly GCF_002776525.5 of Piliocolobus tephrosceles. NCBI lineage: Eukaryota > Metazoa > Chordata > Mammalia > Primates > Cercopithecidae > Piliocolobus > Piliocolobus tephrosceles. The sequence goes on along the minus strand of NC_045434.1, from coordinate 52,399,276 downwards.
CATTGTTCAACTCCCACTTATGAGAGAACATGTGGTGTTTGGTTTTCCATTCTTGTGTTAGTTTGCTGAGAATGATGGTTTCCAGCTTCATGCATGTCCCTTCAAAGGACATGAACTCATCTTTTATGGCTGCACAGTATTCCATGGTGTATATGTGCCGCATTATCTTTATCTACTCCCTCATTGATGGACATTTGGGTTGGTTCCAAGTCTTTGTTAATGTGAACAGGGACACAATAAATATATGTGTGCATGTGGCTTTATCATAGGATGATTTATAATCCTTTGGGTACATACCTGGTAATGGGATTGCTGGGTCAAATGGTATTTCTGGTTCTAGATCCTTGAGGAATCACCACACTGTCTTCCACAATGGCTGAACTAATTTACACTACCACCAACAGTGTAAAAGTGTTGCTATTTCTCCACATTCTCTCCAGCATCTGTTGTTTCCGGACTTTTTAATGATTACCATTCTAACTGGCATGAGATGGTATTTCATTGTGGTTTTGATTTGCATTTCTCTAATGACCAGTCATGATGAGCTTTTCTTCATATGTTTGTTGACTGCATAAATGTCTTCTTTTGAGAAGTGTCTGTTCATATACTTCACCCACTTTTTGATAGGGTTGTTTTTTTCTCGTAAATTTGTTTAAGTTCCTTGTAGATTCTGCATATTAGCCCTTTGTCAGATGGATAAATTGCAAAAATTTCTCCAATTCTGTAGGTTGCTTGTTCACTCTGATAGGTTTTTTTTTTTTTTTTTTTTTTTTTTTTTTTGCTGTGCAGAAGTTCTTTAGTTTAATTAGATCCCATTTGTCTGTTTTGGCTTTTGTTGCCATTGCTTTTGGTGTTTTATTCATGAAGTCTTTGCCCATGCCTATGTCCTGAATGGTATTTCCTAGGTAGAGTAGGAGGTTTTGAAGAGTAAAAGGACTGTTAAGTTCAGGAGTTTAGACTTGTTTTTTTGTGTGTAATTTTTAACCTGGCAAATACTGGAATATCAGACCACTGTTATACGGCTGTTGTGATTGCCTGATGAAATGGAAAACAAATTCAACTGTGAGCAAATACAATTTGTGACACGTTCAACTTCAATTAAAACTAGAAATTGCCCTTTTGACTTAGGATTGTCTTGGCAATGCGGGCTCTTTTTTGGTTCCATATGAACTTTAAAGCAGTTTTTTCCAATTCTGTGAAGAAACTCATTGGTAGCTTGATGGGGATGGCATTGAATCTATAAATAACCTTGGGCAGTATGGCCATTTTCACGATATTGATTCTTCCTATCCATGAGCATGGTATGTTCCTCCATTTGTTTGTGTCCTCTTTTATTTCACTGAGCAGTGGTTTGTAGTTCTCCTTGAAGAGGTCCTTTACATCCCTTGTAAGTTGGATTCCTAGGTATTTTATTCTCTTTGAAGCAATTGTGAATGGAAGTTCATTCCTGATTTGGCTCTCTGCTTGTCTGTTACTGGTGTATAAGAATGCTTGTGATTTTTGCACATTAATTTTGTATCCTGAGACTTTGCTGAAGTTGCTTATCAGCTTAAGAAGATTTTGGGCTGAGACGATGGGGTTTTCTAAATATACAATCATGTCATCTGCAAACAGGGACAATTTGACTTCTTCTTTACCTAACTGAATACCCTTGATTTCTTTCTTTTGCCTGATTATACCTGATATAAATGATGAATTGATGGGTGCTGATCAGTTGATGGGTGCAGCACACCAACATGGCACATATCTACATATGTAACAAACCTGCACGTTATGCACATGTACCCTAGAACTTAAAGTATAATAAAAACAAACAAACAAACAAAAAAACTAGAAATTGCATCTCGACTGAAAACTAGTCTGGGTTACAATTTCCTCAAGACTTTCTATTGAATTTAAACCACCTCTTTTAGTAGCTTAATTCAAATAATTTAGAATCAGTACATTACTTGGCGAGTATTTTGCATTCAGGAAATGACATAGGAAAATCAATGAACCTTCTCTGTATGGAATGTGCATTCTGGTTGGGAAGACAGACAGTAAGTAACATAATTAAGTAAAATACCTGATATGTGGTACATAATGATAAGTATAAAGGAGGAAACAAAACAGAAAAGGAATGTGTGGGATAGTGCACTTTAAGAAAAGCACTGAGAAAAGGCTTAAATGAGAAGTTGATATTTGAGTGGAAAAAGAGAGGATCTGAATGTTTAGGTTTCAGGGGGGAAAAAAAAAACCTGCAAGCTGAAACATCAACAAAGGCAAAGTCTTGAGTACAAACATGCCTTGCTTTCCAGAGGAGCTACAAATAGCACAATTAAACTACTGGCAGATTAAACAAGGGGCAAAATTGCAGATGAGGCCAAAGAATTAAATATGTATGGACAGACAACTGCCTACAGGGCTGTTCAAAAAGTGGTCCATATATCAGTTGACAAGGTAAATGGAGACACTAAGAAAAGTGTTTAAACATTTTTATACCTATTTGATATTACCATGACATCTGAGCATGTGATAACTAAACTTAAATTTGTATGGCTTAAACCTTTCCACTAATATCTATCTATCTATCTACCTACCTACCTACCTACCTACCTACCTACCTACCTACCTATATCTTTCCAATAGCATTGGTCTATGAAAACTAGGGGGGAAATTATCCTTTGTGCCACAGATAGTTTAAGAAACACTGATTTAGGACACATTGACTCTTTTTTTGAGTGTGATGGAGAGTAGTTGGTGTTTAAGGAGAGAAGAAATAGGGAATGACTTACTTATTAAAAGCATCTCTCTAGCTTCTGTTGGAAAATAAAGGTGGAGCAGGAGATGAAACACAGACATGAGTCAAGAGGCTATTGAACAAACGTGTGAGGGAGAATGGTGATCAAGGCACAGTGGAAGTGGTGGAAGAAGTGAGGTATGTTCTGCTTCTGGATATATATTTGGAGCCAGAAAAAGAGGAAGTTTTGAAAGATTACATATGAAGCGTAAAGAGAGAGAGAAAAATCAAGGATGACTCAAAGGTCTGGCCTGAGCAAGTAGAAGAAATTGACATTTACTGATTTTGAGTAATTTGTGAGAGAAGCAGTTTCGGCTGGTAGATGAGAAATAGTATGCAAATCAGGAGTTCAGCTTAGGAAATATTCATTTTGAAAGACGAGTTATACATCCTACTGAAGAACGTCAAATAGAAACTGACTTTAAGCAAGAGAGAATGTGAAGAAAGTACTGAAATTGATGTTTAGCAATAAAAGCATTAAACAGTGAAAACTTAGCTAAATAAGTATCATTTCAAACAAATACAAAGGTATCTTGAATTGGTTACTTAGCATATCCTGAAGTACAGTGCTAAATTTCATACTACACATTTTCATATTTGGTTTGTATAATAGTCTTACAAGGCAATCATCATTTTTCCAAAATATTTGAATTAGAGACTGATGTTCAGAAAATTAAGCATTTTGCCTGTGAGAATATATAAAATCAATAATATGGAAAACAAAATATAGTATATATTAAGTTCTTACTAAATAGCCATTAAATGCTACCACTGTCACGTATTTATAGAGAACAGAAATTATAAACAAATTATTAAATATCTTGCATAAGCTCTTAGAGTTTGTAATTGGTGAAGACACAATTTCAATGCAGTTGATAGGCCACAATATTAAACAACTATCTTTCACTGCTTCCTCGGGAAGAGCAAGTATTCACAATTAGGTACTTCCTGTTCTAGAACTCAGATATTTCCTACTGTCCCTGGCTATTTTTATTAAATTTATTTCTTCCACTTGCACATGAATCAGAATCATTTGGAGAGTTTATTATATACTGATTGCTGGATTCCATGCCCATAATTTCTAATTTAGTTTGTCTGGGGTAGAGCCCAGTAGTTTCAATTTCTAACAAGCTCCCTGCTGTTGCTTATGCTGCTGGTCTGAAAAACACATTTTGAGAACACTTCCTTACTGTATGGAATATTTATATATAATATTATGAACTCCTCAGTTAGTGTTCTAAGGTATGAAGTTTAAAATAATCATGCCAGGGCTCACACATTCAATGAGAGGCAACAATCTTTGAATTTCTTATCAAAGTGATTTTCTAGCTTCTTCCTCTTTAAGACAGGGCATCCTTCCTGAAGGAGACAGGTGAAACCACAATGACAATTTTATAAGAAGTGAAATCATGCTGACAGCAGGCAGTTTCTGCCAAGCAGAAAAGGGGTGTCACACTCAATTAGCTTTTTGGAACTATGGTGAAAGGAGCCAGGAGAATAGCTATATTATGAACTCACTTTTTTTTCTTTGTAGTTAAAAGATAGATGAATGAAAAGACTATACACAGGATGTCTACAGAAAGATGGATAATGCAAAGAATGTGAGGAATTGAAATACTAATGAAAAAGGTAGAGAATATTAGCTCCTCTATAAAAATACATATCAATGCAATTTGCCTGTACATGTCATCATTTCATGATATATTAATTTCATAGTCATATTTTTCTCTGTAAATTGTATGTATTACTCATCTTTTATCTCAAATTTGCTGCAAAAATTGTAGAGCAGAATTTTATAATTCACTTTACAACCATTGTAGGTAATGCTAGGAATGAAAACTCTCTAATGTGCTTTAAGGCCTCCATCATTTGACATTCTGCTACATTTCTCACATAATTCCTGTGGAATCTTTAATAGTGTTTCAAACAAAAATATTCCTGAAGATGCTCTTTTAAATACCTTTAGATTTTCTTCAATAGCTATACCCTCTCACTTTTTAAATTTCCTCCATTTCTGGTCTTCCAGGAAACAAATGTATAGAATGTATTTTCCAAAAATTTTATTAAATTGCTCTACTGTCAAATACATAAAATGGATTAGTGACATGTCTAAAATTGAAGTTGCTAGAATGTGTTTTAAAAATGCTCAGTTTAAAAGGCAGGCATTAAAAATGTTCATATTAATTAACATCTCTGTAGATTATAATATATTGTGATGGCATTAAGTAATGTAGGGTGACAGCCATGTTTGAAGAGTAAATTCTCATTTCAGCTACTTATTTCTCTCATTTGATTTCTTTTTGACACTTTTTCTCACTGAAGTATCAACATGTGACTTCTCAAAATGTAATTACAAGCAAATACCCTTTTTTTCCTCATTAATAAGTAATTTTGGGGTATGATGGTGTTTGCTTGTAGTCCCAGCTACTCTGGAGGCTGAGAGGATAGTTTCAGATCAGGAGTTCAAGTCCAGCAAGGACAACATAGAGAGACCTCATCTATAATAAGTAATCATAATAGTTATTCTTTCCTCTTTTAAAAATTAAAAATTATACTAATTTTGGCAATTTTACTTTTTATGTGAAAAACTATGCTTTATGAGCCACATCCTCAGTCTCTCTTGTACTGAAAAGATTATTCATCACATGAATCTGTATTTTAATAGTTATCTCAATATATAGTCTTATGTTATAGATTTTAAATTTTTTTAATTTTTTTTTTTTTTTTTTTTTTAAGAAATGGGTCCTCACCATGTTGCCCAGGTTGGCCTTGCACTCCTGGGGTCAGGCAATTTTGTCTCAGCCTCACAAGTAGCTGGGACTTCGGGCCTGTTGTCATGACTGCCATACCCAGCCAAGAAAGACTTTTTAAAAATATGAAACCAAGGTTGGAGGAGGTGGCTCAAGCCTGGGAGGTGGAGATGGGTGGGTGGCTTGATCCTAGGAGTTCGAGACCAGCCTGGGAAACATGGGGAGATCCCATCTCTAGTAATCAATAAAAATTAGCGAGGCCTGGTGGAGCGACGCCTGTGGTCCCAGCTACTCCAGAGGCTGAGGTGGGAGGATCACTTGAACTTGAGGCGGGGCCGGGGGGAGGCGGGAGCGGGAGTTGCAGTGAGACCAAATTGTACCACTGCACTTCAGCCTGGGTGACAGAACCAGACCATGACTCAACAAAACAAAACAAAACACGCTTTCTTATTTAGCAGTTGAACATTATATACATTTAATATACTATATTCACACTCTACGTGTTCTATTTTTACTTTAAAATCTTTATGGGCAGGGCACTATGGCGCAGACCTGTAACTTTGGGAGGCCACAGAAGCAGGCAGATTGTTTGAGCCCAGGAGTTCCAGACCAGCCTGGTTAACATGGCAAAACCCTGTCTCTAAAAAAAGTACAAAAATTAGCCCTGTGTGGTGGCACGCTGTGCGGGTAGTCACAGCTACTTGGGAGGCTGAGGTGGGAGGTTGAGGCTGCAGTGAGACAAGATGGTGCCACCAAACTCCATTAAACTCCAGCCTGCTCTACAGAGTGAGACCCTGTCTCAAAAAAATAAAGCCAAAAATGTTTATGTAATACTAATAGATAATAATGTTCATATTAAAAAATTCAAAATTTATTTCCAAATACATTTATAATAAAATATACTACCAAGTATATTTCTTTTGAATTTTATCTCTAAATATTCTATTTCATTCTCAAGAGACAGCTGCTGATCTGACTTTGCTTCTATCCTTTGAACTCAATTTTATGCCTTACATGGTTATATGTACTAATACATATAATTGTTGTTTATTTTGTTTTGAACAAGTTGTATTAGAGTACACATATTGTTCTAAACTTCCCTTTTGTTTTTAATACTCACTCTTATAGATTTTTCCAAACTAGAACATATATAGCTTCTTTATTATTCTATATGACTATGGAAGTATTGTTATGGATGTCATGTGATTCATGTAGCTAGTCATATTGCTTCTGATTTTTTTTATAAAAGAGAATTTTTCTATAAATAATTTTATACATATATTATTATGCAGACCTTCAATTATATCTGTAGGAAATAAGCAAACTATAGAATTTTTAGAATTTTTAGATAAAAAGCTATACTCTAGTTTCAGTAGGCCTTCTTAATTACCATTCATTGAATTTTCATTAATTTCAATCCTAGAAACATGTGAAAATAACAAAAAAAAATTTACTGTGTAAAATTTCTTTGGTTTCTCAGTTTCCAATCATTTTTCAAAGTACTTTTACCATCGAAAAGTATCTTACACCAGTCAGAATGGCGATTATTAAAAAGTCAAAAAACAAGTTGGGCTTGTTCATGCAGAGCAACCTGGTACAGTATGGGAGGTAAGCATGCAAGGGTGTGAAAACAGAGAAGAATTGAACCTAGAGGTCATTATGGGGGCCAGCTACCACAGTTTGTCCATTGGCTCACAAAGTGTCATGTTCTTCCCACATGCAGAATACACTCATCTCCTCCAAAGTCCCCAAATATCTTATCTGTAACAGTATCAATTTGAAGTCCAGAATCTTGTCTAGGTGAGTAGAGTCCTTAAGTCCTTTGGTTAGATAACTAACTACTGACTGTAGGACTAATCTGTGTCAGGAGCTGGAACATTGAAACTGACCAGAGAGAGAAACATCACAGTGCTTGCATTTTAGAACACCACCAGATATTTTTTTCTAAAATAGAAAACTTGAGTTCTTGAGTTAAGAACCAGAAGAACATCATTTAAGGTCTCCAAGCCATAGATCCCTCTTCTGAGAGTTGCGTATAATAATGTCTAACCATCTATATCATTCCAATATAGTAAATATTAGGTTAAAATAATGGATCTCAATCCTTTTTCTGTTTTTTTCTTTCCATAATTTTCCCCTGTACAATTTACTCAGTAATATTTTTTATTTATATAGTGAGTATTATTTATACAGTAATTATTAAGATTAGGAAACCAATGGCTAGACAATGAGTAGAGCTGAGAATCCCTGGATTCAGTAAATTACTTGAGTGCTATTTGTGAGTCTTAAAAGGTAATAACGAAAACTATCACACTATTTTTTCTTTACAGTTCCAAATCTTTCTCTCTCTCTTTTTCTTCATACTTTCAAAATCTTATTTCAGACAATAGCCAATGCCCGTCCCCTCTCCGCTCAAATATAAGAGATCCATGTTTTAACCTCTGGAACCTAGGAATGTTACCTCATTTGGAAAAGCTTTGCAGATATGATTCAGTTAAAGGTCTTCGGATAGTGAGATTATCCTTGATTATCCATGTGGGCCCTAACTTCTATCACATGTATCCTTTATAAGTGGGATGCAAAGAGAGATTTTACATGCACATGAGCATACACAGGAATAGATAATGTGAAGACTAAGCAGAAAACTATTTGAAGATACTGACCTTGAAAACTGTAGTGATGTGATGTAGACCAATGTGTGCAGACAGCCATCAGTGGCTGAAAGAAGCAAGGGATGATTCTTCTCTAGAGGGAGCAGAGTTTTGGAAAACCTTGATTTTAGCCCACTGATATTGATTTCAGACATTTTGCCTCCAGAACTGAGAAAATATATTTCTGTCTTTTTAAGCCACCAAGTTTGTGGTAATTGGTTACTGCAGACAGAAGAGACTAACACATTCATTAACAGCTTTCTGTGGTCTACCAGTCCAGTGATTGAAATTAGTATTCCTTGGATTGCCACTAAGGCACCCATAATTTTAGCTTGCTCCAGACTGTAGATATTTTATTCTAATAGTTGGCAAGCTCTTTCTGGCATGGATGAGATTAAAAAAAAAAAAAAAAAAAAAAAAAACTTGGGCTTTGTCAACCATGTGGACTTTGTCAAAACTGCTCAACTCTGCCATTGTTATATGAAAAGAGTCACAGACAATATGTACATACGAGTGTGGCTATGATCAAACAAAATGGTTTTTATTTTTTATTTATTTATTTATTTATTTAGAGACGGAGTCTTGCTCTGTCGCCCGGGCTGGGGTGCAGTGGCCGGATCTCAGCTCACTTCAAGCGCCGCCTCCCAGGTTTACGCCATTCTCCTGCCTCAGCCTCCCCAGTAGCTGGGACTACAGGCGCCCGCCACCTCGCCCAGCTAGTTTTTTTTTTTTTGTATTTTTTTAGTAGAGACGGGATTTCACTGTGTTAGCCAGGATGGTTGTGATCTCCTCCCCTCGTGATCTGCCCGTCTCGGCCTTCCAAAGTGCTGGGATTACAGGCTTGAGCCACCGCGTCCGGCCGGATCAAAAAAAACTTTATGAAAACATGTGGTGGTTCAAATTTGGTCCACAGGGTGTTTTTACTGACCCCTGTCCAATATTATATACTTGTTTGATTCCAATAATTTTCTTTCCTCCATTTCGTACTATAAAGCAACCAGGAAGTATTTTTTTCTTTTTTTTAACCATCCACAAGGATTATATATTGTGCATCTTCTCTTTTAAGCATAAATATTTGTTGAAAAAGTAAATGAATACATTCCTGATCTCCACTCTTACTGGTATGCTCCTTTTCTTCAAAAAATAATGAGTGAATTTGGTTTTCTTCCCTTTACTCTAAAAATAGCAGAATATTTCTCCAAACACTCTGCCTGTGGGTATTCTAATCACTCATCCAGGTTTAATTCCAGTACTATCCCTTCTATGAAAATAGCTTCAAATACTGTAACTTCTTTTCTCTGTTATTGTGTATATAATCAATATACCAAAATAGCACATTCTGCCTTTTTAATACACTTTGTACATATTTAATTTAGGTGATTTTCATAATTTTCTTCAGAGTCACTGTTTTGACAGCATACAGCCATTGTAGATTTCTGATAACATGAATTAAACTTGATATATTTAGGGTAATTTTTGCTTTTCAAAATCGATTTATTTATATATTGAGCAGCTTATTACACTATACCTCAAAAAATGCTGACCTCTATTTTCAGCTATGCTTTGTATGTGTAGAAATCCTGTTTCTCTTTTCTAAGTAAATTTTCAACATTATTTTTGAGACCAATTTCTAGAAATTTGATTACTTGATATTGGCTGATGTTAAATTACATGCCTATAGAATATATATTAAAGAACTCCCACAGAAAACTCTTGGTCTATTTAGTTAAAAAATGCCATGGCAGATAAATGCAATTACTTATTCATGACAAAGAGAACAGAATCCAGTCAGTTTCCTACATTAAATGAAAAAAGCAACATTTGGATTTGATAACTGAAAAGAAATGAGAGTATGTACAGAAAGCTAAGTTCTTTCCCATATGTTCTCCTTAAATTTAAAATAATTTTCTTGCCATTGCAATATATAAACTTTCTTCATTAAAGAGATTATTTTAACCTTGTTAATATCACCAAAAACATAACGTGAACACAGAAAGCCACTGTTTATTTTAGATATCTTATGAAAATTCTGTTTATGTAAAAAAAAATCCTTGTTGGCATGTACATATTTTAATATTATTTTTTCTATATCTTCAATAATGACTTAATGTTCTGCAGACTCCCTCTAAAATCACCTGAGGGTGTTAAAATTATACTTCTCTCCATTTTCCTCTGTTACCACAAAGCCTTCAAGAGAAAGTCTGTAATATAATGCCCTCAGATATACAAATACAAACAGAAAAGTATTAAAATAATAGTATATATAACTTTTTCTTTAATAATAATATTTATATGTGATTCTCAATAAACAACATTATTCTAAGCCTCATTTTATAGGGCTTATTTTCTTATTACAATTGAGGTAAAAATTCCTTTATACTTGAGATAGTGTGTACTGTATAAGCAAAATATTATTGATTCTCTCATTTATTTAGGAAGTATTTACTTCTGGCCTATTATGGTGTAATATTGAGATACATTTCCATTATTTTAATACATTCCTTATAAAGAAATAAAAAATAATTTTAATTTGTATAACATACAGACTTAAGTGAATATTTCCAATATGATAGAAGAAAAAACGCTCTCCTCAGTTGTTCTTCATTGTGTTAAGGCCTTTTGCATAAGGAATAGATGTCTTACTTTATGTTGAGACAAACTGTAACTTTAAAGTTCATTTAAACAATGTTTGACTTAAACTCTTCAAAAGTTTACTTATTAAAATATTAAGACTGATATTATTTTTTGTTTTGTCACATTAGTTTTACCATTGTTAATCTATCAAAACAGTGTGACGTGACAGAATTGATGATGTAATCAAAACTGTGCCACCTTTCAGAGTCAAATATACACTAGTATAATTTTAAAATTACTTTATAATTTTCATGTTTATTTTATAAACAAAATTTAAAAATATTTGTTATTAGAAAATATAAATTTAGATAAATCTGAATTTATTATAGAATTATTTTATAAAGTGCAAAATTTCTTGAATTTGAGTAACATCTACTTCTTCAGATTAATTACGTTAACACATAATTAAAAAGAAAACAAATTAAAGTACAGGATGCATCTATGTCACAGTCTATTCACCTTCTTTGCTTTATCTAGTAATGTTCAGGCTCTTCCTTACAAAATATCTTCCCTTCATTTTAGAGCACCATTACATTTGGTTGAATATTGGCTGAAAGAAGTCATTAAGAGCAAATATTTTATCTTTGGCACCCATTATTGATCCATATAACCAAATTTAATACCCCCTCATATCCCTAAGGATTGGTCAGCCACAGTCCTGCTCTGGAAATCCCAGTGTACACATTTCCTCTAAGAATTTCCTATGGGACCTATAACAGCTGATGTCAGTTTACTATCAGGAGGGCAAAAGTGCACATAGAGCAAACAGTGTAGTTAAATTATGTATAGAAACTACCACAGAAATATTTATTAAAACATATCTTACATAACAAATAAAATTTTGTTTAATTTAAAATAAATAAATACTTTTTTAAGAAAAGAGAAACATATTCGAACTATCGTCCACTGGTTGCTCATGCTGGTTAAAATGTATTGTCTGTTATATTTAAACCAAACATCCGATTTCATATAAAATTTTTAAGAGAAGATAAAGTCCATATGACAAACAACAAATTCTGATGTGTAGAATTAGCTGATCCAAGGAAGCAGGACAGAAGTCAATGATGGAAGTCAAGGAGAAAAGCACCTCAGAAATACAAATGCAATCAATTGTGTCAGAGACTAAAGAGAAAGATCACCAAAAAGAGAAGTATACTGGTTCAGAAAAGGTATCAACCCCAAGAGAGGCAACAATCTGCCAGTCAACCTGGAATATGCTGTATAATTGGTTCCCAGCACATGCAAAATCCTCTGCAAGACAAGGAAATTCTTAAGGACATCTATCCTGCATGCAGTGACTTAGTGAACTTGGTGACCTTCATATTATAGCTCTGTATTCTCCACACAAGGCTTCTATCATTATGTTGACGAAAAGAACAGAGCCTGGATAATTATGCAGGCGTCTTTACTGCCTTAGCTCCAACATATCATGCATTACTTACCTTCATATCACAGCGGCCAGACCAGTCACGACCTTCCATATAGGCTCAGGAAGTAAAGGTAAATTGGGTATTTGTGAGACTGAGAAGAAAATTGTTAATGCATAAATTATTTATGTGTAACACTAGGAATAATATGTTCTCCACAATTGTTTAAATAAATGCAAAAAACTAATGAATTGAGTCCTGAAGAAAATTATTGACTCTTTTTACAAATATTTTTGTTATTAAATTATCAATTTTCCTATTTTTATTATAAAATATTAATACAAGATACTTATATATACTTTATGTCTAGGAAAATTATAGTGGAATGAAGGAAAGAAAAAGTGACACCTAAAAAGAAACCCAAATTAGATAGGGGAGAATGGTTTTCTCAAATTATATTCTTTGTTTGTATATATTTGTAAGCTGGAAGGGGTTGAGCCAAGTGTATGCTAAATAAAATAGTGAAGAGAAAAATATAAAAATACAGAATTCAGAGAAAGGAAACATTTAATTACACAGATTCCCCCAAAATATAAAATGTAATAGGATCCAGACTAGAATAGATTAGATTTAAGTTAAACAGGAAATAAACTTAGTACTCTAATATAGGATTACAGGAAGGGAACATAAGTACAAAGTATTTTCTTTTTATATTATGGAAACATAGGGGACTCAGCATAGCCAAAGATATCTTAAGTAAAAAGAACAAAACTGGAAGAATCACATTATCTGACTTCAAATTATATTACAGAACTGTGCAAACCAAAACAGCATGGTACTGGAATGATAAAAATAAATAAATAAATAAATAAACAGACATAGACAGGCTAGGCACAGTGGCTCACGCCTGTAATCTCAGCACTTTGGCAGGCTGAGTCAGGTAGATCACGAGGTCAGGAGATCGAGACCATCCTAGCTAACAATGTGACATAAGATTCTGTCACTTGCAACAACATGGATGGAACTGGAGGTCACTATGCTAAGTGAAATATGTCCAGCACAGATATCACATCTTCTCACTTATTTGTGGGATCTAAAAATCAAAACAATTAAACTCATGGACATAGAAAGTATAAGGATAGTTACTAGAAGCTGGGAAGGGTAGTGGGGTGCTGGCAGAGAGAGGTGGAGATGGCTAATATTTAGAAAGAATGAATAAGACACACTAGTTGATAACACGACAGCGTGACTATAGGCAGTGATAAATTTAATTGTGCATTTAAAAATAACCAAAAGAGTACAATTAGATTGCTTTTTACACAAATGATAAATGCTTGATGGGATGAATGGATACTCCATTCTTTATCATGTGATTATTTCACATTGCAGGCCCAGTATCAGAATATCTCATCTACCCCACAAATATATACACCTATTATGTACCCACAAACATTAAAAAATTAGAATATTCAAAAAGAATAAATAGTACAAAGAAAGACTGATAAACAACTGGAGACTAGAAACCACAAATTTAAACTGTGTCATGGTTATCTAGGCTCCAAAAAATCAGGAAAAAAAAAAATGAATGGTAGGATTAACAAAAGGCTAGCTATTAACACGTATAATTCTACAAATATAGAAACAGTTTTAAAAAATAAGGTGGTTAAATGGATTAAGTGCAATTGTGGTTGAATAAAAAACATTTTGGTTACAAAAGGGACTGGCTGGGCATGGTGGCTAACGCCTGCAATCCCAACACTTTGGGAAGCTGAGGCAGGCGGATCATGAGGTCAAGAGATTGAGACAATCCTGGCCCACATGGTGAAATCCCATCTCTACTAAAAATACAAACATTAGTTTGGAGTGGTGGTGCACACCTGTAATCCCAGCTACTCGAGAAACTGAGGCAGGAGAAACGCTTGAACCCTAGAGGTGGACGTTTCAGTGAGACGAGATCGCACCACTGCACTCCAGCCCGACGACAGAGCAAGACTCTGTCAAAAAAAAAGAAAGAAAGAAAGAGAGACTAGAAGCTAAAAGTAAAAGGATATCGTATGAAAGAAGGAATGAGAGTAAGAGCTTGAGAAAGCATAATAGAGGTAGAAATGGATTGAGAAAAGTAGAAGTTAAGAATTTATTATGAAGGTTAGGTGAGTTTTTTTGTTTGTTTTTGTTTGTTTGTTTGTTTGTTTCTTTCTTTCTTTCTTTTTGGACAGAGTGTTGCTCTGTCACCCAGGCTGGAGTGCAGTGGAGCAATCTCGGCTCACTGCAAGCTCCACCTCCTGGGTTCATGCTCTTCTCCTGCCTCAGCCTTCCCGAGTAGCTGGGATTACAGGCACCCGCCACCATGCCCAGCTAATTTTTTGTATTTTTAGTACAGACAGGGTTTCACCTTGTTAGCCAGGATGGTCTCGATCTCTTGACTTCGTGATCCACCTGCCTTGCCCTCCCAAAGTGCTGGGATTACAGGCGTGAGCCACTGTACCAGGCCTAGAGGAGGTTTTTTAAATTATGTAAAAAATTATTGATATGTTTTGTCTGTGTCCCCACCCAAATCTCAACTTGAATTGTATCTTCCAGAATTCCCATGTGTTATAGGAGGAACCGAGGCAGAGGTAATTGAATCTTGAGGGCCGATCTCTGCCGTGCTATTCTCGTGCTAGTGAATAAGTCTTACATGATTTGATGGTTTTATTAGGGGTTTCTACTTTTGCTTCTTCCTCATTTTCTGTTGCCACTGCCATGTAAGACGTGCCTTTCACCTCACAACATGATTCAGAGGCCTCCCAGTCACTTGGAACTGTAAGTCCATTTAAAACCTCTTTTTCTTTCCAGTCTTGGGTATGCCTTTTTCAGCAGTGTGAAAACAGACTAATACTATTATGGTATGACCAAATTCTAGATTAAGATATGACCAAATGAGCTGTCTAAGGAGGGGAAGTTCTAGAAAGGTGTGGAAAACAGGCCATAGAAGTTAGACTGGTATTGAGATTATGAAACAAATGCATTCACTTGATCATCTACGAAGATATAGAAGTCATCTAGGATGATGTCTAGAAAGTAAATTGTGACCCAGAGTCTAGATTTTCAGTCAATTTGGACTCATTTCTATAGGTTTAGGAAATTCTGCTAGTGAAAATCAATTGAAGTTGTTATTGCCTAAAGAGGTAAACCTAGAAATGGGAAAAAAACATATGAATGATAGCACCAGATCACCTTGGGGCATTAGGGCCATGGGGTACAGGACAATTAGCAACCTTCCGTAGATGACATAGAAGAAAGAATGACCTCAGAAGAGATCCATATTTTAGTTCAGGCAAAGAGGAGAGACAAATTATTTGTAAAAAATGTTGCATATGATGAGGATGGGGGAGGTTCTTTACAATGTAACTAAAGTATCTGGGTATAGAATTCTATGAAAGACAGATTATAGATAAGATTTGCATTTAAGGATATTCCAAAAAATAGGAGCAAGAAGAGATTTCAGGCAGATTCAGGCTGGGGAACCAAATGTGAAATTTTTAAAAAATGCGTGGCATGCTGTTAAGACCCTCTGAAAGTGCAAGAATTCTTAGAGCTTTCAGTCAGATGGGTCCACTGACTGGCCATGTGGCCTTAGATGAGAGTTTTAAAATCTGAACATGAATTTTCTCTGCATTTTGCTCCAACAAAAGTCAACCCCGTGCAGTCAGACAAGGGAGCTGCTATTCCTGCTCTGCTTGGCCATGTGGAATTTCTTCACAGTGGAGTTGGGAAGCAACAGGGAGAGTAGCCTGTGATTAGCACAGTACACACTACAATTGTTCTGACATTTAGCAGATATTTTGAATACGTGTTGCTAAATTTGCCTTGTCACTTTGCAATCTTTAAATTATATTTTTGACAATATTGTTCAGTTTTTCTTTTGCCTGTTCGGGAGACGATCTGCTGAGCTCCTCACTCAGCTATCCTCAAACTCCCGATCTGTAGCCATTTCCCTTTATTGCGTCTCCATCATGAAACTCTTTAGGTCAAAGACTTATTCCTGGACAGAAAGCTTGTGGTTTTAGAAGAAAACAGACTTTGGGAATTAATTCCCAATGGTGAGTGGGTAACCCTGCATGGTAGCATTAAATCCTCACCTCAGCAGGGATTTCACAATATCCTTATCTTATCCCACAGTTCCTGATGGATTGTGCTGTCGGTGTAAGTTAAGGCAATATTTGCTCTGGAGAGGAAAAATCCAGCTTACATGTGTTCCCTAACTTGTCTTTTCAACATTGCTTTACAACCACCTCTGCCCCATGTTGCAGTCCTCATTTTTACACACACTAACACCAATTTATGATTCTTACTACTTCCAGAGAAAATAGCATTTTATAGTTGCTATTAAATCCTCATATTCCTGCTCCTATTTGGATTCTACATTTTAAAAATTTTATTATTTAGTTTAATAACTTTTTAAATAAAATATTTTTTAATTTGTTTATGATTTATATAATTTATTTATTTTTAAAATTAGTGAACTGCAGAGTGGAAGAAGAAGCAGTAGGCATGCTACTATATGTGTTCACTCTTCATTATTTGTTGAGAATATTCCAATTCAGATTGTCAAATTTGACACCAAGAATCTGAGATGCTACCCATTTTCGAACTGTTCTTAAAATCCAAAAAGAAAAAACTAAATGTATGTAGACATTTGTCACAGGTAAGTCATGCTAGAATCTGAAAAACATCAACACAGCTTCCTGGGTTCTTTTATGGTAAGCTCCCTGCTTCGTATTTAAAACGACAGAGCTCTCAGTGATGCATGTGAAAATTATTTTACAGAAAGGGAACAATACTGATCTTGAAGCATCTCCAATTATATACTCCAATAATTACACAGTGAAGTATCGCCGTTATATACTTCAATAATTACACAGCTAAACCTGGCATTTTCTAGCAGGACTTGTCCAGTGAGCATGGGCTACATGAAAATTAGCAAATTCTCACGATGTTATATGAGAAACAGCGACCTAAGAAAATATGCATTTTTTTAGATCAGACAAAGAAAGGAGAGAAACTCTTTTTAAAGATGGAGCTTTTTGGCTGGGCACAGTGGTGACTCATGCCTGTAATCCAGCACTTTGGGAGGTCCAGGCAGGCAGGTCACTTGAGGTCAGGAGTTGAAAACCAGTTTGGCCAACATGGTGAAACCCCTGTCTCTACGAAAAATACAAAAAAAAAAAAAAAAAAAAAAATTAGTTGGGTGTGGTGGCAAGAGCCTGTAATTGCTGCTACTTGGGAGGCTGAGGCAGGAGAATTGCTTGAACCTGGCTGGCAGAGGCTGCAGTGAGCTGAGATCGTGCCAGTGCACTCTAGCCTGGGCAACAGAGCGAGACTATCAGGAAAGATAAGAAAGAAAAAAGAAGAGAAGTGAAGAGAGGAGAGGAGAGGAGAGAAAGAGGAGGAGAGGGGAGGGGAGGGGAAGGGAGGGGGCTTTTTGTTTATAATGAAAATAAATATAAGGGGGATGATGAAAATGATATGCTGTAAAATGCTTAACAGTGTGCTCTCTGGTGGAGGAAGGGAGAATTGAAAGCCCTGATTTGATGCGTATGCTACTTTTTGTCATGTCAATGCATTGTGGATGATTTTGAACAGTTGATGTGGTGTCATTGGGCTCTAAATAGAAAAGAAATGTACATTATTAGTGCTCAACAGCAAGTTTGCACCAAGTCGAACATACAACTGGCCACACCCCATACATACATACATTCTAGGTTAATTCACCATAAGCAGCCCAGACAGACCATGATAAAAACATTTCACAGATTAAGAATCTCTATTATATTTTTTCTATTAGAAGCCATCAGATGATTGATGAACATATTTACAAATAATTTTGACAAAATCATGTTTTTATTTTTCTTTCTCCTCAAGCATCCTCAAAGGTAGAAGAATGAGCTGCAGACAAGATGTCCACCTTTTTCTTCCCGTTCATGAATTTGTCTTTTTCTTCCAGTCTTGGAAAGAGATAAATGTACATATAAACATTTATATAGATTTTACATCTATATTTTTAATTCTACAATGAAGACATGCCTAAAGGGACTTTCTTTTTAAATTGAGATGTCTGTATTTCTACATATGTATTATATTTAATTTCATTCCATTTTATTTTATTTTAATACCATCATTTTCTCATGATGTTCAACAGCTTTGAAGAAATGAGAACTTTCAGTTTTTGACCATCTCTTTTTAGTTGTGTTTCTTTTAAATAGAATATTATTTTCTGATTTAGTAAAACATTTTTTGGCAGAAAATAAAATAAAATTTTAGTTTAAAAGACAAAGCATATAATCTTTGTTACAAAGGGAATTGCTAATGGACATGTGGAAATTAAGTTTGTAACATGGAGTTTTGAAATTATCAAAACAGAAAAATAAAGTCGTTTTTAATTAAGGGAAGAAGAAAGCAGTAGTAAGCATATCAGCAGCTTTCCAAAAATGATATTAGATTAGACACTATATGTGAAAAACATAAGTGAAAGTGTAACCAATGGAAAAACAGTAATTTTATTTGTTATAATTTGCGTGATTCAAGTCATCTCATTAAAATTATGAACTCTTTTTGAGAACCATATTCTATAATTATTTTATTAAAATTAATTTAAATATATTATAATTTTGCTGGCTTATCAAAAATGATTATATTAGAATAAAATAAATGTTTTCATTGTTAATAGTGCATTAAGTGCAATCTCATTCCTTTTGTGCAAGAAAAGTATCATTCTTAATTTTTCGGTAACTCAGTTGATTACTGTTTCAAAAAACCTTTTTATTAGGATGCTGAGCTGTATTTTATGCTCCTTGTAATTCTTGCAGTTTCCTCAGGTTTTGCTAATTTCCAGGATGCTTTATACACTATATATATTTTTTGTTAACATCTTGACTATGAACGGTGCATAAAGGAATGTTCATCAATATCCAAAATTCTTTGAACATATTGGTTTAAATACATTACACAATTCAAATTAATTTCACCTTTTTCTTTATACTGCATGAGTGTGTAAGTACACTATTCTTAGTGTAGTTGTATTATATTAATATTAGATAGTGTTTGACTAGAATTTTACCAACCATGAGTGTGGAAAGCTAAAAACAAAAAAGAAAAAAGAAAAAGATGAAGGAAAAGATTCTTCAGCTCTAGAACTTAGAAAGGGCTGGAAAAATTACTGTGTTGAAAATGTGTTTATGCGACAAAATCAAAACATTCACGGGTTGTGATGGACAAAAGGAGAGTAAACCAGATACTCAAGTTATGAATATTGTTACTACACAACAGCTAAAAGTTGAGACAAATTGAGAGTGAAAAAATGAAAATAGGTTCTTTTAAAGAGTTGAGATTCTATAAAAATGAAGGGGTGGATATGGTGTAGAAGTAGAAATTAGGATGATAATACATGCTTGTATCACTAATATAGTGTCCTTATTTTTGTGTCTTTCAACACTAACACTTTTTTTCTAAATAATAGCTATCAATGAAAAGTTTACATTGTACCTTCAAATAAGGAGAAGCGCCACACATAGTTTAGATGATAAAGGTATTATCAATGATAAAGACCGTGCCTAGCAAGCATCTCAATTTTACTGACAACATTATGGACACCGTGTTTAAAATCCTTTTTTTTTTTATTTTGTTTTGTTTTGTTTTGTTTTGTTTTGTTTTGTTTTGAGACGGAGTCTTGCTCTATCGCCCAGGCTGTAGTGCAGTGGCTTATCGGCTCACTGCAAACACTACCTCCCGGGTTCACGCCATTCTCCTGCCTCAGCCCCTGGAGTAGCTGGGACTACAGGCGCCCAACACCACGCCCGGCTAATTTTTTTGTATTTTTAGTAGAGACGGGGTTTCACCGTGTTAGCCAGGATGGGCTCGATCTCCTGACCTCGTGATTCATCTGCCTCGGCCTCCCAAAGTGCTGGAATTAAATCCTTCTTTGTCTATACGTGCCCATCATTATCAATATGAAAATTCTTTGTCCTTATAATGAAAAGTAAATTCTTGGGCAAATACCAAAGCTACCGGATGTACCAAATTATATTCTATGTGAATAGTGCCTACCGGTTTTGGATTGTGCATACATTTCATTTGCAAAGCTGAGAGGGTTGTTATGGTAAGTGGATTGTTAAGTATTATGTAGCAGGGTATGAATGCAAAAATACGTTTCATTCTTTTTCATTTTGAGAGAATTTTAAATTGTGTGTGTGTGTGTTTGAAAGAGAATCATTTAAAATCAGACAAACATAGTATTTAATTCAAGGTTTATTGGTATTTCGCATGGGTCTAATAGATCATTATTTTAAAACATATAGTAAAATTAAGTCTATCACTTGAAATAATTCACATAATCAGTTTATGGAAAAAGAAAATTTACCTTTTTATGACTTGCGTCCCCAAATGTTGCCACCATTTACTTAATAAAAGCACTTGTATATACTTTTTAAAGTAATTGTTGGGTATTTTTCTAATTTTATTTTTAATTGACATATAATACGTGTACATCTGGGGTACAGAATAATATTTCAGTACATGTATGCAATATATAATGATGAAAGTAGAGTAATTAAAAATTTTATCATCTAAAATATTTGCTATTTATTTGAGTTGGGAACACTCAAAGTTGTCCTTTAGGTATTTGACAATACACAATAAATTGTTAACTATTGTCACTCTACAGGGACATGGAACAATAGAACTGGTTCTCTGTAGATGTAATTTTATGACTGTCAACAAAACTGTCTCTGTCCTGAACTTCCACATTTCTGTTACCCACTATTCTACTCTTTACATCTGTAAGCACTCAACTTTTTAGCCCCCACATATGAGTAAGAACATGCAGAATTTATCTTTCCATGCCTGAATTATTTTATTTAACATTATATCCTCCAGGCTTATCCTCATTGCCCTGAATAAAATGATTTCATTCTTTATTATGGACAAATGGTATTCCATTGTGTGTATGTGTATATATATATATATCCATTATATCTCAGCTTAGGTCCATTCTATACCTTGGCTATTGTGAATAGTGCTGCAATAAATATGGGGGTGTGTGCATATATAACTTCAATACACTGGCACACCTAGTTTTATCTAACTTTATTATATTCACATATATTTTCTCCTTTAGTAAATAAACTTTTGTCACAATTTTGAATTGAACAAGTCTATTGGTGTCATTTGTTTAAAAGTATGTGCTCACTTCATGTCTCTATGTCAAATTTTGGTAATTCTTGCAGTATTTCAAATTATTTTATTACTGTTCTATATGTTATGGTGTTCTGTCATCAGGGATCTTTGATGTTACTTTCCTAATTGTTCTGGGATGCCACTTAGCACACTAATATAAGACAACAAACTTAATTGATAAATGTTGTGTGTATTCTGACTGCTCCACCAACTGGCAATTTCCCTGTATTTCTCCCTCTCCTTGAGCCTATCTGGTCCCTAAGACACAACAATATTGAAATTAGGCCATTTGATAACCATACAGTGGCCTCTACATGTTAAAGTGAAAGGAAAAGTGACCTGTCTCTACTTTAAATCAACAGTTAGAAATAATGAAACTTAACAAAGAAGGCACCTCAAAAGCTAAGATAGGTTAAAGATAGACTTCTCGTGCCATGCAGTTAGCCAGCTTGCAAACGCCAAGGACATATTCTTGAAGGAAATTAAAAGTGCTACTATAGTGAACACATGAATGATAAGAAAATGAAACAGCCTTATTGTGATACGGATAAAGTTTGTGTGGCCTGGATAGAAGATCAAACCAGCCAAAACATTTCCTTAAGCCAAAGCCTAATCCAGAGCGAGGCCCTAACCCTGTCCAGTTCTATGAAGGCTAAGAGAGGTGAGGAAGCTGTAAAAGGAAAGTATGAAGCTAGCAGAGCTTCGTTAATGAGCTTTAAGGAAAGAAGCCATCTTCATAACACAAAGTGCAAGATGAAGTGGCAAGTTCTGAGGTTAAAGCTGCAACAAGCTATCCAGAGGATTTAGCTAACCTCATCGATGAAGGAGGCTACACTTAATGACATTTTTTTAATGTACTTTTTTTTAATGTAGACAAAACATTCCTGTATTGGAGGAAGATGCCATCTAGAACTGTCACAGTTAAAAGAAATAATGGCAATGTCTTCCTTCAAAGGTTCAAAGGCAGGCTAACACTCTTTTTCAAAATTAATTCACCTGGTGACTTTAAGTTGAAGCTAATATTCATTTACCATTCCAAAAATCCTAGGGTTCTTAAGAATTGCTCTAAATCAACTCTGCCTGTGCTCTATATTAAGAACAATAAAGCCTGGCTGACAGGCCATCTGTCTGTAGTATGGTTTACTGAACATTTTAAGCCCACTTTTGATACCTATTGGTAAGAAAATGTGCATTGACAATGTATCTGGTTATGCAAGAACTCCAGTGAAGATGTACAAGGAGATTTATGTCATCTTCATGCCTACTAATACAACATTTATTCTGCAATCTATGGATCAAAAAGTAATTTAGACTTTCAGGTCTTACCATTTGTAAGCCTAGAGCTGCTGTAGATAGTAATTCCTCTGATGGATCTGCGCAAAGTAAGTGGAAAACCTTCTGAATGAGACTCACCATTACAGATGCCATGAAGGAAATTCATAACATATGGGAGGACGTAAAAATATCAACATTAACAGAGATTTGGAAGAAATTGATTCCACGCCCCATGGATGACACTGAGGGTTCAAAACTCCAGAAAGGAAGTAATCGCGATGTGGTGGAAATAGGAAGATAACTTGCATTAGAAGTGATCCCTGAAATGTGGCTTAATTGCTACAAACTCATGATAAAACTGATGAGCGGTTGTTTCTTACGAATGAGCAAATACAAGTGGTTTCTTGGGACGGAATCTACTCCTGATGAAGATGCTGTGAACTTTGTTAAAATGACAACACATAATTTAGAATATTATGTAAATGTAGTTGATAAAGCAGTGACAGGGTTTGAGAAGATTGACTCTAATTTTGAAAGAAGGCCCACTGTGAATAATGCTATCAGAGAACATCAGATGCTGTAGAGAAATCTTTCATGAAAGAAAAAGTCAATTGATGTCCCCCCCAAAATAAAGTGTTTAAGTGTTTTCATTATTTTTTCTCAAGTCCGATATTATATTTTTGTCACAAACCTTTTACAAGTAAAGTTTTTACTTGAAGTAATTACATATTTATTGTTGTCTTATATAAAAAAAAAAAAGTTGCCACAGCCACCCTAATCTTCAGCAACCAACACTCTAATCAGTTAGCAGCCGTTAACATCAAGACAAGGCCTTCCATCAGTAAAAAGGTTGCTACTCACCTAAGGCTCAGATGATGGTTAGTATTTTTAAGCAACAAAACATGTTTTTAAATTAAAGCATGTACGCTGTTTTTAGATATAATGTTTTTGTACACTTATACTATACTGTAAACATAACTTTTGTACACACTAGAAAACCAAAGTATTTGTGTGACCCACTACATTGTGGGGATTAAGAACCGAAACAGCAGTCTCTCTGAGGTATGCCTGTACTGATTTATTTTCCTTTGAATAAATATCGGGGTGTGGGATTTTGGGATCATATGATAGTTCTATTTTTAATTTTCTGATGAACTACCATAATGTCTTCCATAATGGCTATACTATTTTTAAGTGGTCAAATAAAGATAATAGGCCTTTAGATATTGATCAATCCTCTTGTTACATAGAGAGTATTATGGAAAGGAAATTTTCCATTCTTTATAAGTTTTCACTTTGTTTTCCAACAATAGTTACGTACATTTATTATAACATCAATTGTTCAGATGAGGTTACTAACTTTCTATCCTCTCTGCTTTTTGAAGCTTAGGTTCTAAGTGAAAAGGGTATGTGTTCTAATGGAATTCTCCCCTGGGGCACATTGAGTCATTTTATACAATGACACACTAAGAAAGGCAATTTATGATGTGTGACTGACTCTAATGTGACTTTTTCATCATTTCATTTGTTTTCCATTAGTCAGGAAAAAAGACATAAGAACTACATACAAATCTTTTTGTTGCGCTCTACAGGGATTTTCTAGTATATTAAACTCTGGCGGAATACAATATTTTATAAAGCTTAGAAAAAAATGTTGTTCAAAAACTTTTTTTACCTTCAAATCTCTATCAAGAATTCCTATAACGTTTTTGAAGACACCTAAATTCTTTTTAAGAAATAAAGATATCTTCCAAAATATATCTTCATATAAGTGCATAAAACTTGAATCAGTGCTTCTGAACAATTTTCAGCTATAATTCAGAGCTCTGAAACCATTGTCATTTAAATATAAATCAAATAAAGTCAGAGTTGATAGCTCTGATTATATAATTTAAGTCTATAAATCCTTATTTTTAGTTATCTAATATGTTTTCCATTACAGTTTTTCCACAACTTGGGGTTCTAATAAATTGTCAGCTGTAAACATGCAAATATCATTGTGATAAAAGTATCATAATATATAATGTATCAACACTATTTTCATAACATCTTTAGTCTAGTGAGGTTTTATTCATTAAATAGTGTCCATTACTATATTCCCTTCCCATCCTATTTTCACACTAATTTCTTTGCTGTTATTTTCATTAGATATGTATATTAGTTTGCTTGGTTTTCTCACCTTTTCTTGACCTCCACTTATCCTCTTCATGTTTACTTTTTAGTATTATTTGAGATATACTGTAAATATTAGCACATTCATTTAATAGATTGGCTCATTTATTTTAATTATTTTTTTAGATTAAAAAATGTGACTACACAGTAGCTGTATGTATTTATGGGACTAAGCAAAATGTTTTGATATAGGCATGCAATGTGAAATAAGCACATCATGAGGAATGGGGTATCCATCCCCTCAAGCATTTATTATTTGAGTTATAAACAATCCAATTATACTCCTTAAGTTATTTTAAAGCGTACAATTATGTTATTATCAATTATAGTCAACCTGTTGTGCTATCAAATAGTAGGTCTTATTCATTCTTTCCAAATATTTTCTTTCCTGTTAACCATCCTCTTCTCCCCCATCCCCCAGCCCTCCACTAACTTTCCCAGCCTCCGATAATCATTCTTCTATTTTCTAAGTCCATGAGTTCAACTGTTTTGATTTTGATAACCCAGAAATAAGTAAGAACATGTGATGTTTGTCTTCCTGTGCCTGGCTTATTTTACTTAACATAATGATCTCCCATTCCATCCATGTTATTGCAGATTACTGGATCTCATTAATTTTTATGGCTGAATGGTACTTCATTTTGTATATGTACTACATTTTCTTCATTCTGCTGATGAACATTTCGGTTGCTTCCAAATCTTAGCTATTATTAACAGTGCTGCAGCAAACATAGGAGTGCAGATATCTCTTTCATATAATGATTACCTTTCTTTTTTATATAGCCAGGAGTGGGATTGCTGGATCTTTAGTAACTAACTTTTCAGTTTTTTGAGAAACCTCCAAACTGTTTTCATAGCAGATGCAGTAATTTACATTCCCACCAACAGTGTACAAAAGTTCTTTTTTCTCCACATCCTCACTAGCATTTGTTATTGCCTGTCTTTTGGATATAAGCCATTTTAACTGAGGTGAGAAGATATCTCATTGCAGTTTTGATATGCATTTCTCTGATGATCAGTGATATTGAGCAGTTTTTCATATGCCTGTTACCATTTGTATGTATTCTTTTAAGAAATGTCTATTCAGATATGTTGCTTTTTTTTTTTTTTCTTTTTTTCAGATTATTAGATTTTTTCCTATAGAGGAGTTTGAGCTCCTTATATGTTCTGGGTATTAGTCCCTTGTTAAATGGATAGTTTGCAAATATTTTCTCCCTTTCTGTGAGCTGTCCTTTTAATTTATTGATTGTTTACTTTGCTGTGCAGAAGCTTTTTAACTTGATGTGATCTCATTTGTCCATTTTTGCTGTGGTTGACTGTGTTTGTGGGAAATAACTCAAGAAATCTTGGCCCAGACCAATGTTCTGGAGATTTCCACAATGCCTTCTTGTAGTAGTTTCATAGTTTCAGGTATTAGATTTCAGTCTAAATCCACTTTGTTTTTTGTTTGTTTGTTTGTTTGTTTGTTTTTAAATATGGCAAATAATAGGGTTCTAGTCTCATTATTCTGCATATGGAAATCCAGTTTTCCCAGCACAATTTATTAAAGAGACTGTCTTTTCTCCAGTGTATGTTCTTGGAAACTTTGCTGAAAATGAGTTCACTGTAGGTGTGTGGATTTCTTTCTGGGTTCTCTACTCTGTTCCATTGGCCCATGTGTCCACTTCCAAGCGAGGATCATGTTGTTTTGGTTGCTATAGCTCTGTATTTTAATTTGAAGTCAGGTAATGTGAATCCTCCTTTTTATCTGTTTACGTGAAGAATGTCGTTGGTATTTTGATAGAAATTGCATTGACTCTGTAGGTTGGTTTTGGTAGTATGGACATTTTAACAATACTTATTCTTCCAATCCATTTACATAGAACATTGTTCTTTCTCTCTTTGAAGAGAACATTTTAATATTCTCTTCAATTCTTTTATCAGCATTTTAACAGTATTTTATAGTTTTCATTATAGAGCTTTTTCACTTCTTTGGTTAATTTCTAAGTATTAAATTTTGTGTGTGTCGATTGCAAATGGGCTTACTTTTTTATTTCCTTTTGACATTGTTCACTGTTGGCATAGAGTAACGCTATTGATTTTTGTATGTTGATTTTCTATCTTGCAACTGTGAATATTCTATTAGTTCTAATTGTTTTCTTATAGACTTTGTTGTTTGTTCAAATATAAAATCATATCATTTGCAAACAAGAATAATTTGACTTTTTCCTTTCCAATTTGGATATCTTTATATCCTTATCTTGTCTGATGGATCTAGCTAGGACTTCCAGCACAAGATTGAGCAACAGTGGTGACAGTGGGCATACCTGTCATGTTCCAGATCTTAAATAAAACACTTTCTTTTTTTTTTCCCATTTAATATGTCACTAGCTGTGGTTTTGTGGTATATGGCTTTTATTATGTTGATGTATGTGTCTTCTATCCCAGTTTTTGGAGAGTTTTTATCAGAAAGGATGTAGTATTTTGTAAAGTGATTGTTCAGTACCAGTTCTAATGATCATGTGATTTTTATACTTCATTCTGTTGATATGATGTATCACATCAACTGATTTGCATATGTTTAACTATCCTTGCACCCCAGAGATAAATTCCACTAGGTCATGAGCAATAATCCTTCTAAAGTATTGTTGAATATGATTTGCTAGTATTTTGTTGAGGATTTTCACATCAATATTTATCAGAGATGTTGGCCTATAGTCTTTCTTTTTCTTCTTTCTTTCTTTTCTTTCTTTCTGTCCTTCCATCCTCCCTCCCTCCCTCCTCTCTCTCTCCCTTCCTTCCTTCCTTCTTTCCCTCCTTCCCCTTCCTTCCTTCCTTCCTTCCTTCCTTTTCTTTCTTTCTTTCTTTCTTTCTTTCTTTCTTTCTTTCTTTCTTT
>NC_045434.1:52339497-52371550 GCF_002776525.5 Piliocolobus tephrosceles | reverse complement strand
TTTCTTTCTTTCTTTCTTTCTTTCTTTCTTTCTTTCTTTCTTTCTTTTTCTTTCTTTTCTCCCTTTCTTCTCTTTCTTCTCTTTTTCTCTTTTTCTCTCTCTTTCTCTTTTTCTCTCTTTCTTTCCTTCTTTCTTTTTGTCTGGTTCCAGTAGTATCAGGGTAATACTGTCCTCATAGAATGAGTTTGGAAGCATTTCCTCCTCCTCTATTTTTCAGAAAATATCACTATGACTGGTGTTAGTTCTCTAAGTATTTGGTGGAATTCACAGTGAAGACATCAGGTCTCAGGCTTTTCTTTACTGGGAGACTTTTTATTATCACTTAAATCTCATTACTTGCAATCGGTCTGTTCAGGTTTTGAATTTCTTCCTGATTTTATCTTGGTAGGTTGTATGTGCTAGGAATATTTCCATTTTTCTAGATTTTCCAATTTACTGGCATATAGTTGCTCATAGTAACCACTATGATTATAGTTATCCTGATACTGAATTTCAACAGTATCAGTTGTAATGTCTCCTTTTTAATTTCTGAATTAATTAATTAATTAATTATTAATTTATTTATTTATTATATTTCTTTGGCTAAAGGTTTGCCAATTTTGTTTCACTTTGCAACAAAACAACTTTTTGCTTTATTTATCTTTTTTTTCCAATTTTATATTTCTGCTCTGATCTTTATTATTTCTTTTATTCTACTAATTTTGTGTTTGATTTGCTTTGACTTTTTTAGTCCTTTAAAATGCATATTAGATTGTTTATTTAAAGTATTCCTGTTTTTTTATGCAGGCCCATATAGCTATAAATTTCCCTCTGAGTACTGCTTTTGCTGTATCTCATAGGTTTTGGTATGTTGTGTTTCCACTACCATTTGTTTCAAGAATATTTTCCATTTTCTTAATTTTTTCGTTGACTCACACTGGTCATTCAGGAGCACTTTGTTTAATTTTCATGTGTTTGTATGGTTTCCAAAATTCCTATTGTTATTAATTTTTAGTTTTATTTCATTGTGATCAGAGAAGATGTTTGATAGTATTCCAATATTTTTGAATGTTTTATGACTTGTTGTGTCTTATCATATGGCCTATCATTGAGAATGATACATGAGCTGAGGAAAATAATGTATCCTGTGTCTGTTCAATGAAATGTTCTGTAAATGTCTATCAGATCCAGTTGGTCAATAGTGAAGATCAAGGCTAAGGTTTCTTTGTTGATTGTCTGTCTGGAATATCTGTGCAGTGCTAAAAGTAGGTTGTTGGGGTCTCCAGCTATTATTGTATTGAGATCTCTCTCTTTAGCTCTAATAATATTTCCTTTATGTATTACAGTGTTAGGTAAACATGTACTTAAAACTGTTATTTTCTCTTGTTAAACTGACCCCTTTCTCATCATGTTGTGACCTTATTTGTCTCTTATAGTTTTTGTCTTGAAATTCATTTTTTTCTTATATAAGCATACTAACTCCTGCTCTTTTTTGGTTTCCTTTGTCCAGGATATTCCAAAAAGATAAAATAAATTTTTCACCCCTTTATTTTTAGTTTATATGTGTCTTTACAGGTGAAGTGTGTTTCTTATAGACAACAGATCAATGGGCCTCATTATTTCATCTATTCAGGTACTCTGTATCTTTTGATTAGAGAGTTTAATTTACACTTAATGTCATTATTGATAAGTAAGAACTTATTTCTACTGTTTTGTTATTGTTTTCTTTGGTTGTTTGTTGTCTTCTTTCTTTCTTTCATTCTTGTCTTCCTTTAATGAAGGTTATTTTTTTGGTGATATGATTTAGTTTCTTACTTTGAATCTTTTATGTATCTATTGTATTTTTTTTTTTTTTCATTTTAGGTTACCATGAGGTTGCAAATACTATCGTATGACCCATTACTTTAACCTGATGACAACTTAACACTGTTTGCATAAACAAACAAATAAGCAAAAATAATACTAATACAAACTCTATACCTTAACGTCATCTCCTTGCTTTTTAACTTTTTGTTGTTTCTGTTTATATCCTACTGTATTAAATATGTCTTAAAAAATTTATAGTTATTATTTTTTAATGGTGTATTGTTTAGTCTTTCTGCTTAGTATATGAGTAGTTCACACATCATGGCTGCAGTGTTACAATATTCTGTGTTTTTCTGTGTGCTTACTATTACCAGTGAGTATGGTACCTTCAGATAATTTATTATTGCTCATTAACATCCTTTCCTTTCTGATTGAAGTACTTCCTTTAGCATTTCTTCTGGGATAGGTCTTATTGTTGATGAAATCCCTTAGGTTCTGGGCTGGTGGGGAGCACAGAACCTAAGGGATTTCATCAACAATAAGACCTATCCCAGAAGAAATGCTAAAGGAAGTACTTCAATCAGAAAGGAAAGGATGTTAATGAGCAATAATAAATTATCTGAAGGTACCATACTCACTGGTAATAGTAAGCACACAGAAAAACACAGAAAAAAAAAAAAAAAAAAAAAAAAGAAATCCCTTAGGTTTTGTTTGTCTGGGAAAGTCTTTATTCCTCCTTCATGCTTGAAGGACATTTTTACTGGGTATACTATTATAGGACATTTTCTTCATTATTTTAAATATGTTATGCCACTCTTTCCTGGCCTGTAAGTTTTCCACTGAAAATTTTGTTGCCAGATGGATTGGAGTGCCATTGTATGTTGTTTATTTTCTCTTGCTTTTAAAATCCTTTCCTTATCCTTGACTTTGGGGAGTTTGATTATTAAATGCCTTAAGCTAGTCTTTTTTGGGTTACGTCTGCTTGGTGTTTTATAGCCTTCTTGTTCTTGGATGTTGGTATCTTTCCCTAGGTTTGGAAAGTTCTCATTATTACCTTTTTGAAGAAACTTTCTTCCCCATCTGTTTCTCTACCTTCGTTTTAAGACAAATAACTCTTATATTTCCCCTTTGAGGCTACTTTCTAAAGCCGGTGAGCATGCTTCATTGTTTTTTATTCTTTTTTCTTTTGTCTCCTCTGACTATGTATTGCAAGTAGCCTGTCTTCAAGCTAATTCTTTCTTCAGATTGATCTATTCTGCTCCTAAAGTAGAATTCTGAACCCCTTTTCTGTGTTATCTTGAAATTTTCAGTTTCCTCAGCATAGTTATTTTGAATTATCTGTCTGAATGTTCATATATCTTTGTTTCTCCAGGATTGGTCCCTGGTACCTTATTTAGTTCATTTGGTGAGGTCACATTTTCATGGATGGTTTTGATGCTAGGAAATATTCTTCAGTGTCCAGGCATTGAAGAGTTAGGTATTTATTGTAGTCTTCACTGTCTGGTCTTACATGTACCTATCTTTCTTGGGAAGACTTTCTAATTATTTGAAAGGACTTGGGTATTTTGAGTTAAACTGCATCTGTTTTAGGGGCACCTGAGCCAGTAACACTGCTGTTCTTACAGACTCAGTGGTCCATGTTGATGGTCTTGGAGCAGATCTGAGAGAATTCTCTGAATCACCAGGCAGAGACTCTTGTTTTCTTCCCTTACTTTCTCCAAAAAAAAAAAAAAAAAAAAAAAACCCAGTCTTTCTCTCTTTCTGTCCTGGGTCACCTAAAGCTGGGGGTGTTGTGGCATAAGTACCCCTTTGGTCACTGCCATAAAGACTGCGCTGGGTCAGACCTGAAGCCAGCACAGCACTGGGTCCCCAAGGCCTGCTGTAACCACACCCTGGCTACTGCTTGTGTTTGCTCAAGGACCTGGAGCTCTACAGTCAGCCAATGTACAAAGCTAGCCAGGCCTGTGTCCTTCCTTTCAGGGCAGCAAGTTCCCCGTGGCTCCGGGTGGGTCCAGAGGTGTAATTTAGGATTCAGGGATTAGAGTCAAAAACCTTAGAAGTCTAACTGGTGTTCTTGTCTACTGTGGTTGAACTGGCACTCAAACCACAAGGTGCAGTTGTCCCACTCTTCTCTCCATTTTCCAAAGACAGATGAGCCTCAAACTGCAGCCACCACCACCCCAGGCCATGAGGAGTACTGCCAGGCTACTGCTGATACTCCCTCAAGGCCCAAGGTCTCTTGAGTCCACTTGTCATGAATACTGCCTAGCCTGGGACTCACCCTTCAGGGCAGTGGGTTGTCCCCTGTCCCAGGAACGGTCCAAAAATGCCATCTAAGAATCCACTCCTGGAATCAGGGATCTCAAGAGACTGCTTGGTTCTTTACCCTTTTGTGGCTGTGTTGGTACCTAAGGTGTAAGACAAAGTCCCCTTTACTTTGTGTTCTGCTTTTCTCAAGCAGAAGGACTTTTGCTCTGTAGCAACTATGTAGTGGCTCATTTAAATTCTCAGAATTCAGCTTAACCTTGCAGGGAGGAATTAATAACTCTAAATGAAGTAACATATGGGTAAAATTAAAATAATTACATATTAAAAATAATAATGTGTTTGGGGGTATAGAGTTTATCTGGCATTAAATGCCAGATACAGTAGCAAAACAATGCAAGAGAAACAGTAAATAGATTTAATTAATTGTAAATTGCTTCCTGTGCTTTGAAGTGGTGAAGCATCAATATATCATATATTTATAATGACTATTGTAATCTTAGGTATAGTTATTAAAAGATGATGTAATAAATAAGGTAGAGAGATACAAATGATATAAAATGATTCATTTATTCTAAAGAAGGCAAAAAATTCCAATGGAAAGAACAACAAAAAAAAATGGAATCAATAGAATGTATAATGTTATGACAATATTATTTCAAACATGTCAGAAAAATGTAAATAGGACTAAATATTTCAGTTAAAAATGAGAATTTAAAAACTGAGTATTATTTTAAAAGTAGAAAAAAAAGAAAGACATGACATAAATAAAATATAGTCACTAAACAAATGAAAAAGTCATATACACCAAACTTCTGCATTACCAGACTGAATTTAAAAATTTTTCAATCTAAAATTATTTCAGTGGTATCTGAAGAACTTTCTTTAAAACATTTTTAGTGCAGGTTTTTTGATAACAGATTTTCTTAAATTTGGTTTCTCTGAAAATGTTTCATTATTTCCATTATTTTTTTCCAAGTCAGATATTAAATTTTTGTCACAAATAATCTTTAAGGCAAGTTTTCATATGGATTTACATACATTTGTAAGAAATTATACTGAGTGATTCCAAATATCCTTTATTAACTTTCTCCAGTGAAAACGTCTTGCAAAACTATAATATGATTGACCTTGTTATAGTGAAAATATAGAAAATTTTCATCACCACAAGGATTCTCAATGAGATACCATGTCAAACCAGTCAGAATGGGCATTATTAAACCATCAAAAATAACAGATATTGGTGAGGTTGCAGAGAAAATGAGCATTTATACACTGTTGGTGAGAATGTAAATTAGTTCAGTTTAAACTCTTGTGAACTGCTGGTGGAAATGTAAATGTAAAATGGTGCAGCCGCTCTGGAAAATAGTATGGTGGCTTCTCCAAAATTTAAATGTAGAATTATCAAGTGATCCAGCAATTCCACTTCTGACATATCTACCCAGAGTAAAAGCAGACTTAAACAGATATTTGCACACCAATGTTCACAGTAGGTTTAGTAACAATAGACAAAAGGTGGAAAGAGCCAAATGTTCATCCATCCACAATGAATAGATAAACAAGTTGTGGTGTATACATAATAATATTATTCAGCTTTCAAAAGAAATGAAATTTTGACATATGTCATGACATGGATAAACCTTGAAGAAGTTATGCTAAGTGAAATAAGCCAGTTGCAAGAGACAAATACTGTATGTTTCCATTAATATATCTAGTATCATCAAATTCATAGAAACAGAAAGTAGAATGGTGGGCTTGAAAGAGGGGGAATGGGAAGTTATTATTTCATAAGTATATATTTCTTCAGTTTGTGAAGATAAAATAGTTCTGGAGATGGAAAATGTTGATGGTTGCACAACATTATAAATGTAATTAATAACACTGGACTGTACTCTTAAAATTGTTAAGATGGCATATTTTATTTTACATACATTTTGCCACAACTGAAAAATAACTACAAGAATGAAGGGAGAATCTAAATAAGCTCAGATGATGGAAAACTAAGAGAATTTGTTGCCAGCAGCTCTACCTGAAAAGAAGAAAGTATAGACAGAAAATAAATTACAAGAAAAGGAATATTGGAACATCAGAAAGGAAAAAAGAACAAATTACAAAGTACAAATGTAGATAAATATAAACAATTCCCTTCTTGAGTTGTCTAAATCATGGTTAAAGGTAGATACAAAAACTACAGCACTGCTGGGATGTTAAGTATATATTTTAAATATTTTTAAGTTAAGTATACAATTTTACATTGAGTATATATTTTACATAACTTTCAATAGTGACAAGTAATAGGATACAAAGGGAGATCAGGTTTCTGCAATTCACTCAAAGTAGAAAAATGACTGTACCAGTAGGCTGTGACAGGTTGTTTATATGATGTAATACCCAAAGCCACCACTGACATGTTAATACAAAGATCGATACTCAGAAACACCACATTTAAACCAAAAAGAATTTAAATAATGCACAAGATCTAGACCACAGTGAAAACCCGTCTCTACTAAAAATACAAAAAATTAGCTGGGCACGGTGGTGGGTGCCTGTAGTCCCGGTTACTCAGGAGGCTGAGGCAGGAGAATGGCGTGAACCCGGTAGGCCAAGCTTGCGGTGACCCGAGATCGCGCCACTGCACTCCAGCCTGAGGGACAGAGCGAGACTCCGTCTTTAAACAAAAAAAACAAAAAAAAAAAAGTAAAACAAAATAAAAAATACGAGATTAAATATCAGATTCAAGAGTTGGCATATTAATAACTATAGTCTATGTAAATATTCTAAATACCTTAATTAAAAAATGGGAATTGGGAGAGAGGAATAAAAATAGACATAAACTAATTATGCATCTTTTGACGGACAAAAGTTTGAAATTACGATGCAGTCCAATTTATCTATTTATTCTTTTGTTGTTTTTGCTTTTGGTGTCATATTTAAGACATTATTGTGTCATTAAACACTTCCTTATATTCGTTTCTACGATGGTTTACAGCTTTTTTTTTTTTCTTTTTTCTTTTTTGAGACGAAGTCTTGCTCTGTCGCCCACCAGTGCAGTCTTCCAGTGCACTCCAGAGTGCAGTGGCCCTGATCTCTGCTCACTGCAAGCCCGGCCTCCTGAGTTCAAGAGATTCTCCTGCTTCAGTCTCCCGAGTAGCTGGAACTACAGGCACCTGCCACCATGCCCGACTAATTTTTTATATTTTTAGTAGAGATAGGTTTTCACTGTCTTAGCCAGAATGGTCTCGAATTGCTGACCTCCTGATCCAACCACCTCGGCCTCCCAAAGTGCTGGCATTACAGGCATGAGCTACTGGGCCCGGCCAGGTGGTTTACAGTTTTGTATGCTACGTTTAAGTTTTTGATACCTTTTGAGTTAATGCTGGCATATAGTGTAAGACAAGGATCTAACTTCATTCTTTTTCATGTTGATCCTTTCCTCCATTGAATATTCTTACCCCACTGTTAAAAATAATTTGACCAAATGTTCAAGGGTTTATTTCTGGGCTCTGTATTCTCTTCCATGAAGCACAGTTTTTACAGGATGTAGAATTTTAACTTGATAAATCATTTCCTTCAATCTTTGAAAAATGATGTGTCATTTCCTAATGGTCTTTTTGGTTTTCAACGAGAAATTTGATGTATTTAGGATAGTATTCCCTGTAGAGAGGGTGTCATGTCTCTCTGACTGCTTTCAAGGTTTTTCCTTTGTCTCTATCCTATAGAAGTGTGATTCTATTTCTTTGAGTTTCTCATGTTTGAGCTTCACTCGATTTCTGGAATATGTAGGTTTATATCCTTTACAAAATATGGGTAGTTTTTGGCATTATTTCTTTGAATACTGTTGAGCTCTACCTGCTTCTCTCCTTCTATAACTCTAATACTTGGATATTTTGCTTATGTACTTTTCAGTTTTAAAATACCATTTGGTTCTTTTTTACATCTTTAACTTTTGCTAAGACTATCTCTGTTTCAAGTTATTTTATGTGTTTAAAGTAGATTTTAATTGATGAGAGAATCATTTTTATCATGGTTTTTATAAATCAGTGTCAAATAATTCCAAAGCCTCTGCCTTCTTGGCACTGGCATCTACTGATTGTCTCTTTTCATTGCAAGTTATATTTTTCTGGATCTTGGTATGATGACTGATTTTCAAGTGAGTTCTGTACATTTTAGGTATTATGTTTGCATGCTTTCAGTATTATTTAAATCTTTTGTTTAGCTCACTGCTTCTTATATCACTTTAGCAGAAAGGGGGGCACTGCATATTTATTACTGTTAAGTGGAGTTGAAAGTCTGGCTTCTATGTACAGCTGCCATTGACACAAGTAGGGTAGGTCTCCTCCATACAACCTAGCTAAAATTAAGTTCTGGCTTTTCCCCAGACCACCAGAGATACCTGCCTTTATTGAAGGACTAATTGCTGTTCCCTATGTAGGCTAGAGTGTTCTTGTTATCACTGGTCTATGGAAAATGTCTTAACTCTTCACCAGGTCTCCTGTGACTCCATCCCAGATAAGAGGGGCATTGGTGCTTGGGTACCAGCAGAGGGTATGGATAAGTCCAGGATCTCCTGGTGGTCTCCACTGATACCCTTGGGAAGAGGCCTTGTTATTGCCTGGCTGTATTCAGTCCTGGTTCACTACTTTGCCTTCTCTGACACCACTCTGGCATGTGGTTTGGGGTGCCTCATAACACCCTGGAAAAGTTTGAAGTCTATAGTTCCCACATGGTCTTTGTTGACATAGGTAGAAACTTGTACTCTTATGCTTATTTATTTTGTGGAGCCAGAAACCCACAATGGACTTCTCAACCTTGTGAGATACAAGGGGTTCCAGGCTACCTCTTTGTGCTAAACCTCTGTTTCATCTGGAAGGAATAGGCAAATGCCTTGAACAAAAAATGTGTAGAGAAAAATAAAGTTTCTAGTTACTTTCCCACTCTTCAGAATATTGGCCTTCAATTCTTGGATACCTTAGTTACTTTCAAGAGCTTCAAACAGTTGTTACTTAAGGTTAAAAAAAAAAAAAAATCTTGGCTATTGTATTTGATATTGGTGAGAGGTGAAGCCAGCTGGGTTTCTGGGTCAGGTGGGGACTTGGAGAACTTTTCTGTCTAGCTAAAGGATTGTAAACACACCAATCAGCACTCTGTGTCTAGCTAAAGGTTTGTAAATGCACCAATCAGCACTTGGTAAAAATGGACCAATCAGCACTCTGTAAAATGTACCAATCAGCTCTCTGGAAAATGGACCAACCAGCAGGATGTGGGTGGGGCCAAATAAGGGAATAAAAGCTGGTCCCCGGAGCCAGCAGGGGCAAGTAGTTTGCATCACCTTCTATCTGTGTAAGGTTTGTTCTTTTGCTCTTCACAATAAATGTTGCTGCTGCTCAGTCTTTGGGTCTGCGCTGCTTTTATGAGCTGTAACACTGACCGCGAAGGTCTGCAGCTTCACTCCTGAAGCCAGCCAGATGATGAACCCACCAGGAGGAAGGAACAACTCCACGTGTGCCATCTTTAAGAGCTGTAACACTCACTGCCAAGGTCTGCAGCTTCACTCCTGAAGTCAGCCAGACCAGGAATCCACCAGAAGGAAGAAACTCCAGACATATTTGAACATTGGAAGGAACAAACTCTGGACACACAACCTTTAAGAACTGTAGCACTTAACTGCGAGAGTACACTGCTTCATTCTTGAAGTCAATGAGACCAAGAACCCACGGGAAGGAACCAATTTCTGACACATTGGTAAGAGTCTTACAGTGACACAAGTTATTCAGTCATGGCCAGAACTGGAAGTGGATCACACAAGATATTTACTGTAGATGTTTGGTTACATTCTTACAATGGAATTCAAGGGTCAAAAGTAGAAAGTCCAGTGGAGTTTAACAGGTACGGGAAAATAGTTATTACCAGTGGATTTTGAGGCAAAGGAAATAAATGGATGTTTGAGTTTTATTATTATTGTAGCATAATACCACGAATGATGTGGCTTAAATCAACACAGGTTTATTAACGCACAATTGTAGAAGTCAAAAGTTCAAAATACGTCAGCAGAGATGGGTTCCTTTTGGAGGTTCTAGGGAAGAAAAGATTTCTTTGTCCAGCTTCTAGAGGTTCCCCATACTTCTTGATTCATGCCTGGCTGTGAATCTCTCCAATCTCTGTGGTTTTGGTCACATCATTTTCTCTAACTCTGACTCTCCTATTATACTGAGCCAACCCAAATAATCAAGGATAATCTCTCCACTTATACACCTTCAACATAATCACATGTGAAAAGTTCCTTTTGCTATGTAAAGTAACAAATGCTTAGGTTTCAGGGATTAAGATGTGGAAATTTTTGGTGGGGGACATTGTTCAATGTACCACAATGGGTTATAAGATACCAAGAGCAGGGATCACCAAATAGGATCTAGCAGCATGGCCTGCAGAGCAGAGAAACTGGAGCCATGAAGAGACAGAACTGCTGCAGAAACCTCACCTTATTTAAGAGGATAAGGAAAAATGCTCTAACTTATTTCTCATTGTACACTCTAATCTCCTGTCAGCATTGCCTGTGGTGGACCGAGCTTGAAGACAGATAACACTGGAGCCTGAAGAATACATCCTGGATATGTTGACCCTGTTCAGATGGAGCCAAACAAGTGAACATTGAGTAATGGAAGTGAAATCAGGCAGGCCCAGGAAACATGGCAACAAACATACTGTTTTCTCTGTATTTGATTTTAACAACAACAACAACAACAACAAAAAAAGGCTTATTTTGGTGTAAAAAGTAAAATTGCTACAATAAAGGTGCATGTGTATCTTAGTGGAATTTCACTGGCTGTGAGGAAATGAAAAATTCCAGTATAACAATATAACATTTTATAATGCCAAATTAGCTTATGGAGATACACAAGACAATAATGAAAGGTGTTTTGTTTCTAGTTTTTAATGTGCTTACATCAAAATAATTGAGATGCAAAAAGCACCTTGTAAAGGTAAGATTTTCAGTCCTTTAAAAAGCAATGGGCAGGGTTCGGTGGCTCATGCCTGTGATCCCAGCACTTTGGGAGACTGACGCAGATGGATGACCTGAGGTCAGAAGTTCGAGATCAGCCTGAGCAACATGGTCAAACCCCACCTCTACTAAAAATAAAATGATTAGGCGGGTATGGTGGAAGGCACCTGTAGTCTCAGCTACTCAGGAGGCAGAGGCAGAAGAATCGCTGGAACCTGGGAGGTAGAAGTTGCAGTGAGGTGAGATCACGCCACTACACTTGCACTTCAGCCTGGGTGATAGAGTGAGACTCAGTCAAAAAAACAAAACAAACAAACAAAAAAAAATGCAATCAGTTTTTTTTATTGACGGTGTTTACATTGAAATTCAGTGCATTGATTCATCTTTTAAAGGGATGAATGAGTTTATGAATTTTGAGCTATTTATGATAATAAGACTCTGCTTTAGCATCATTTTTTAAATCATTGTCCAAACGTTTGTATGGCCTAAGAGCTTGGAAGCCTGTTATTTACTTTCTGTTTTGCTTTGTGGAAATACTCAACCCAATTCAAGTTAGAATGGACATTTATTTAATATTACATTACTTTGTGTGTACTGCGGTAGACCAGTTAAAAATATATGCAAGTCACAGATGACAGCTTGTTAGGGAATTAAACAGTGCTTAGGTTGAGCTTCATCTGTAAGCAGTGAAGCAGAGCTGTAGCAGAGAATGGCACCTGGAGCACATGTGAAGTCAATTGAACTAAACACACTCAAGCAGCTCTGTTCAGAGGGTGAAAGAGAAAATGAATGGCCACTACTTCAGAATGGAAATTAACCTGCGATAAGAATAGAAAGTGATTCAATTTAGACAGGCAAATCAGAAGCCTAGAATTAAAATTATTAGCCTCTCTAAAGAATAGCTCTAATGCTGTGTAACAGCTACTGCTTTAATCTGTCAATTTATTGACAGCTAAATACAGAAGCGGAACTAAAACATGGAAAGAGATAGTCACCGTGTATATGTAGAATAACTGAGCCATTTAATATATCATTGTATTGAATGGTTTATATTTGGAATAGTGAATTGGAAAACCACTATATTTGATATGAATATGATTTTGAAATAAAACATTTTTCTTTGAGCATGTGTTCAATTACTTATTTTGCTTATTCCATTTACCCGAAAATGTGTATATTAAAATATTATGCATGTATGTGTGTGTGTGTGTGTGTGCGCGCATGTTGGAGTTTTCAAGGAGAGAGCATTATTTTGACTCAAATATTGATTACCTCCTATCTTAGGCACTATGTATATTTTATCAATAATTCCTATAATAGTTCTACTGTGTAGGTGTTATATAATATTACAAATATAGAAACCAAGGATCTGAAATTAGGTAACAATAAATGTATACTAGGGTCATGAGAACCCATGTCTGTTTGCATATAAGAATGATTTTCAAAAGATAAAATACTCAGTTAAATGATTAGTACAAACTGTTTATTTTTGTGTGTTTGAACAGGGCATGTTTCGCAAGATCGAAGAGTTTGATTTCTTTCTGCAAAATAAATAGTAATTTGATATAATTACTTTTACTTCATTTTAAAGAAGAAATCATAATCAGTCAATTACACAATTCTTAATCACACCAAACCCTAATTTACATATGTTAAAGTAGTGGTAAGGAAAAGAGTAGGTTTTCTTCAATAAGTGTGCATAGTGTTTGTTCTCATCAGGATAGTATATAATGAGATGTATTATTAGGTTGATGCAAAAGTAATTGTGACTTTTTGCCAATAGGAAGTATTCTCTGTCTGAGCAGGTGGCTCAAATATTTCCTTTAATTAGAGACTTACCTTTGAGGAAGAATACTTTGGTAACTCTTCTAGTTATAAAGTTTCTAGATTCAAGGATAACTTGTACCAGATTTCCAAAGGAGACTAA
Organism: Piliocolobus tephrosceles; assembly: GCF_002776525.5. NCBI lineage: Eukaryota > Metazoa > Chordata > Mammalia > Primates > Cercopithecidae > Piliocolobus > Piliocolobus tephrosceles. The sequence continues at coordinate 52,358,573 of NC_045434.1, read as the reverse complement.
TTTGTATAACAGGGAAAGAAGTTTAGGGAGGAAGACAGAGAAAAAATGAGAAGAAAAATGGCAGAATGCTGTTAAATATGTGAAATGACTTCATCCTGTTAGTACACAATTTTCAGGGAAGTATGTGATAATTGAGGATTTTTTATATACATGGAGTTCTTATAAAAACCAGTGAAAGACAGAATTATTATTGTGGTTAAATGAGCGTACAATAAAAAATATGGATGGACAAAAGGGAAAACAAACTCTAGAAAACAGAAGGTTAAAATGGTTCACTGTAGACTTTATGAGTTATTGTCAACTTATTAGCCATTGGCTATATGGTTGTTCATAATCTCAGCTATATTTCAAGTTTTAAAAATTACTTTATTTTACATTACATACTAAACATTTTAAAACCTGTCCTAATGAACATGTGCCTTACTCTTTTATGCATATTTGCTTTGTACAAGAAGCTTATTCTTTCTGAAAACTCATCCCATTCCTTGTCCCTCCACCCTGCTAACTTTTAATTATTATTCTAATTTCAAATTTTCCAAAATGTCAAGTTATTGACAATTTCATTTTATGGGATCTTGTTATGTTCTGTGCATAATATCTACTATAGAATTATTTAAATATATTTATTTTTAAGTTGACAGATGAGACTGTATATATTAGTCACCTACGGCTAGATGTCTTAAGTATATATGCATTGTGTAATGGTTCAATCTACCTAATTAACAAACTTGTTACTTCACATATTTGTCTTTTTTATGTTGAGAACATTTAACATTCACTCTCTTAGCATTTTTTCTTTTTCTTTTTGTTTCAGAGAGTGGTTCTCACTTTGCTGCACAGTCTGGAGTGCAGCGGTGTTGATCACAGCTCACTGCCACCTCAAACTCCTGGGCTTAAGTGATCCTCCTACCTTAGCATTTTTCAAGAATGCAGTATATCCCCATTAACTATACTGACTATGCTGTACAACAGATTTTTTAAAGTTATTCTTCCCATTTGCAATAATACTATATATTTTGATTAATACCTTACCAACATACCCTCACCCATCTGCCCTAGCTTCTCCTCTGGTAATTGCCATTCTACTCCACTTCTGAGACCAACTTTATTAGATTCTACAGATGAATGAGATTATGTGGTATTTGTCTTTCTGTTTCTGGCTTAAAATAATTTTTACTTAGTATAATGTCCTCCAGGTTCATCCATTTATCAAAAATGAAAATATTTCCTTCTTTTCTATGGTTGTAAAATATTCCATCATATATATACACCACAATTTCTTTATCCATGCATCTTTTAATGGACACTTGGTTTGATTCTATATCTTCTCTAGTGTGAATAATACTGCAATAAATGGTATCTTTGACATGGTGATTTCATTTTCTTTGACTATATACCCAGGAGTGAGACTCCTAGATCATAAGATAGTTCAGTGTTTAATCTTGGGGGAAACCTCTATACTGTTTTCTATAATGGCTATACTAATTAATATTCTTACCAACAGTATATAAGAGTTTCCTTTTTTCTCTACATCCTTGACAACATTTATTACTTCTTCTTTTTGTTTCCATTTGTTGGATAATAGTCACTTCAACAGGTTTGAGGTCATAGCGCATTGCAGTTTAAATTTATAATTCCCTGACCGTTAATTATGTTGAGCATTTATATGCACTCATTAGTCATTTGTATGTCTTCTTCTGAGAAATATCTACTCAGATCCTTTGCCCATTTTTCAATTGGGTTATTATTTTTTCTTTTTTTGCTATTGAGTTATTTCAGTTCTTTATGTATTTGGGATAATAAAACATTAAATATATAGCTTCTAAGGATTTTTTTTCCCATTTCTGTAGGTTGTCTCTTCACTCTGATGATTGTTTCCTTTGCTGTGCAGAGCTTTGAGTTTAATGTAATTCAATTTGTCTATTTTTGCTTTTGTTGCCTGTACTTTTGAGATCACATTGGAAAACTTACTGCCCAGACTGATTGTCATGAAGTTTTTTTCCTAGTTTTCTTCTGGTAATTTCATAGTTTCAAGTTTTACATTTAAGTCTTTAATCCATTTTTGTATGTGATGAGAGGTAGAGTTCTGATATCATTCTTCTGCATGTGGATATCCAATTTACCCAGCACCATTTGTTGAAGACACTGTAACTTCTCCAATGTGTGTCCTGGTCACTTTTATTGAAAATCAGTTGCTTGTAGGCTTGTGGATTTATTTCTGAGCTCTCTATTCTGTTCTATTAGTCTATGTGTCTTTTTTTTTTTTTTAATGTCAGTATCATACTGTTTTAGTTACTATAGCTTTGTGATATATTTTGAAGTCAGATTGTCTGGTAATTCCAGCTTTGTTTCTCATGCTCAAGATTGGTTTAGCGATTCAGGATCTTTTGCATTTCCACAGAAATTTTTGGGTTGCTTTTTCTATTTTCGTAAAGAACGTCATTGGTAGGTATTTTGATAAGGAATGCACTGACTCTGTAGATTGCTTTAGGTAGTGTAGATATTTAAATAAAATTACTTATTCTAATTCATGAACAAGATATATATTTCCAATTATTTGTATCTTCTATAATTTTTAAATCAATATTTTATAGTTTCCAATGTAGAAGTCTTTTAGCACATTGGTTAAAATCATTCTTTTTTCTAATGGCCAATTATTTTATATCTTCTAGTAATTCTGCTTAATTTCCCTTCCCAGTATTCTGTTATGAGGGAGTCATTTTGCCTGTTAAATACCCCTAGTTTTATCTTCCGTTGGGAAAGTTTTTTTTCCTTCTCTTTTATAATGAATGTTTTAAAGAATTGCTCTGTTTCTTCATCTGTTAAACTGGGTTGTTAGTTTACTTAGGCTGCTGTAACAAAATACTATTAAATACCATTAATAGTATCATCCTTTTTCTTTTTCTTTTTCTTTTTTTTTTTTAATATCCCTGATGAACATCGATGCAAAAATCCTCAATAAAATACTGGCAAACCAAATCCAGCAGCACATCAAAAAGCTTATCCACCATGACCAAGTGGGCTTCATCCCTGGGATGCAAGGCTGGTTCAACATATACAAATCAGTAAACGTAATCCAGCATATAAACAGAACCAAAGACAAAAACCACATGATTATCTCAATAGATGCAGAAAAGGCCTTTGACAAAATCCAACAGTCCTTTATGCTAAAAACTCTCAATAAATTTGGTATTGATGGAACGTATCTCAAAATAATAAGAGTTATTTATGACAAACCCACAGCCAATATCATACTGAATGGGCAAAAACTGGAAGCATTCCACTTGAAAACTGGCACAAGACAGGGATACCCTCTCTCACCACTCCTATTCAGCATAGTGTTGGAAGTTCTGACCAGGGAAATCAGGCAAGAGAAAGAAATAAAGGGTATCCAATTAGGAAAAGAGGAAGTCAAATTGTCCCTGTTTGCAGCTGACATGATTGTATATTTAGAAAACCCCATCGTCTCAGCCCGAAATCTCCTTAAGCTGATAAGCAACTTCAGCAAAGTCTCAGGATACAAAATCAATGTGCAAAAATCACAAGCATTCTTGTACACCAATAATAGACAAACAGAGGGCCAAATCATAAGTGAACTCCGAATCACAACTGCTTCAAGAGAATAAAATACCTAGGAATCCAACTTACAAGGAATGTGAAGGACCCTTTCAAGGAGAACTACAAACCACTGCTCAAAGAAATAAAAGAGGACACAAACAAATGGAAGGACAGTCCATGTTCATGGATAAGAAGAATCAATATTGTGAAAATGACCATACTGACCAAGGTAATTTATAGATTCAATGCCATCCCCATTAAGCTACTAGTGACTTTGTTCACAGAATTGGAAAATGCTGATTTAAAGTTCATATGGAACCAAAAAAGAGCTCGCATTGCCAAGAATCCTAAGCCAAAAGAACAAAGCTGGAGGCATCACGCTATCTTACTTCAAACTATACTACAAGGCTACAGTAACCAAAACAGTGTGGTACTGGTACCAAAACAGAGATATAGACCAATGGAACAGAACAGAGCCTTCAGAGATATCACCACACATCTACAACCATCTAATCTTTGACAAACCTGACAAAAACAAGAAGTGGGGAAAAGATTCTCTATTTAATAAATGGTGCTGGTAAACTAGCTAGCCATAAGTAGAAAGCTGAAACTGGGTCCCCTCCTTACTCCTTACACAAAAATTAACTCAAGATGGATTAGAGACTTAAATGTTAGACCTAAAACCAGAAACATCCTAGAAGAAAACCTAGGCAATAACATTCAGGACATAGGCATGGGTAAGGACTTCATGTCTAAAACAAAAAAGCAATGGCAATGAAAGCCAAAATTGACAAATGGGATCTAATTAAACTAAAGAGCTTCTGCACAGCATTAGAAACTACATTAGAGTAAACAGGCAACCTACAGAATGGGAGAAAATTTTTGCAATCTACTCATCTGACGAATGGCTAATATCTAGAACCTACAAAGAACTCAAACAAATTTACAAGAAAAAAAAAACAAAAAGTGGGCAAAGGATATGAACAGACACTTCTCAAAAGAAGACATTTATGCAGCCAACAGATACATGAAAATATGCTCATCCTCACTCGCCATCAGAGAAATGCAAATCAAAACCGCAGTGAGATACCCCTTCACACCAGTTAGAATAGCAATCATTGAAAAGTTAGGAAACAACTGGTGCTGGAGAGGATGTGGAGCAATAGGAACACTTTTACACTGTTGGTGGGACTGTAAATGAGTTCAACCATTGTGGAAGACAGTGTGGTGATTTCTCAAGGATCTAGAACTAGAAATACCATTTGACCCAGCCATCCCATTAGTGGGTATATACCCAAAGGATTATAAATCATGCTGCTATAAAGACACATGCACACATATGTTTATTGTGGCACTATTCACAATAGCAAAGACTTGGAATCAACCCAAATGTCCATCAATGACAGACTGGATTAAGAAAATGTGGCACATATACACCATGGAATACTATGCAGCCATAAAGAAGGATGAGCTCATGTCCTTTGTGAGGACATGGATGCAGCTGGAAACCATCATTCTCAGCAAACTATTGGAAGAACAGAAAACCAAGAACTGCATGTTCTCACTCACAGGTGGGAATTGAACAATGAGATCACTTGGACACAGAAAGGGGAACATCACACACTGGGGCCTGTTGTGGGGTGGGGGGATGGGGGAGGGATAGCATTAGGAGATATAGCTAATGTAAATGACGAGTTAATGAGTGCAGTACACCAGCATGGCACATGTATACATATGTAACAAACCTGCCCAATGTGCACCTGTACCCTAGAAGGTAAAGTATAATAAAAAAAATTCATTCTTAAATAATTCTATCATTTTGTAGCTATTCCAAATGAGATTGTTTCTTTGTTTCTTTTCAGGATAGTTTGATGTTAGTGTATGGAAGTATTGCTAGTTTCTGTATGGTAATTTTGTATCCTGTTACTTTATTAAATACGTTTTATTAGTTCTAAATGCTTTTAACGGTATCCGTAGGGTTTTGCATAGATAAGCTCATGTCGTGTGTAAACAGGGACAATTTATCTTCTTCCTTTCCTGTTTAGATGTCCTTTATTTCTCCTGTGCAATTGCTCTGGCTAGGAGGTTCAGTACTTTGTAGAATAGAAGCGGTGAGAGTGGGCATCTTTGTCTCATTTCACATCATAGAGAAAAATCTTCCAATTTGTCCTCATTGAGTATGATGTTAATTGTGGGTTCATCTGTTAAGGCCTTTATTATGTACACACTCCATCCATGCCTAATTTGTTTAGAATTTTTATTTTGAAACAACACTGAATTTTGTCAATCACTTTTTCTGCATCTATTGAAGTAATCATATGGTTTTTGACTTTCATTCTATTAATTTGATGTATTATGTTTATGGATTTGCATATATTGAAGCATTAGTGCATCCTTTGTATGAATTCCAATTTATCATGGTGAATTATATATAATATAATATAAATATATAATATATTATATATATTTTTTTGTTTGTTTGTTTTTTGTTTTTGTTTTTTTGAGATGGAGTCTCTCGGTGTCACCCAGACTGGAGTGCAGTGGTGCAATCTCGGCTCACTGCAATCTCCACCTTCCGGATTCAAGAGATTCTTCTGTCTCAGCCGCCTGAATAGTGGGGATTACAAGCGCACACCACCATGCCCAGCTAATTTTTGTACTTTTAGTAGAGACAGGGTTTCATCATGTTGGTCAGGCTTGTCTCGAATTCCTGACCTCATGGTCAGCCTGCTTCAGCCTCCCAAAGTGCTGGGATTACAGGCATGAGCCACCGTACCCTGCTGGTGAATTAAATTTTTAATGTGCATTTGAATTCAGTGTTCTAGCACTTTGTTGAGGATTTTTGCATCTCCGTTCATCAAGGATTTTAACCTGTAGTTTTATTTTCTTGTAAGGCTTTTGTTTGAGCCTGGTATCAGGGTAATTCTGGCCTCCTAAAATTAGTTTGAAAGTATTTCTTGTTTTTCAATTTATTTGAAGGAATTTGAGAAGTATTGGTATTAGTTTTTTTTTTTTTTTTTTTTTTTTTTTTAAAGTTTTGGTAGAGTTCTCGAAAATCACTGGATCCTCAGCTTTATATCGATGGGAGAATCTTTATTCCTGATTTCAAACTCTTATTAATTATTGGTCTATAAAGATTTTCTGTTTCTTTATAATTTCATCTCAGATGGTGTATGTCAAGGAACATATTTTTTCTCTATGTTATTCAATTTGTTGGTATATAATTTTTCATAGTCTGTTATGATGCTTTGTTTTTCTGTGGTATCAGATTTTTCATCTTAAAAATTTATTTATTTTTTGTCTATTCCATTTTTGTCAGTTTTATCTTTTCAAAAGACAACGCTTCCTATTTTTATTTTTTCCAATATTTTTCTACTTCCTATCTTATTTAGGTTTACTCTGATCTTCCTTCTACTAATATTGGGCTTAGTTTTTTTTTTTTTTTTTTTTTTTTTTTTTTTTTTTCTAGTTCCTTGTGGTGAAACTTCAGAGTATTTTTTTTTTTTTAAAGATCTTTCATGTTTTTATGATGTAGGTGTTTATTACTGTAAACTTTCCTCTTACAAGTGATTTTGCTTCATCCCATTAGCTTTCATATGTTTGGTTTTCAGTTTTGTCTCAGTTTATTAAAAGTATTTTCCTTTTAAATTTTTCATCAATATATTGGTTGTTTGGTCACATGTTATTTAATTTATTTGTGTTTGTGAATATTCCAGTTTCTCATATTATTGACCTTGGTTTTTATACTATTGAGAACCGAAAAGATACTTTATATGATTTTTAAATTATTATGACTTGTTTTGCGACCTAAAAAATGACCTATCCCAGAGAATGTTTCATGTGAGCTTGAGAAGAAAGTGTACCCTGTTGCCGTTGGATAGAATATTCATTATATGCCTGTTAGGTCTATATGGTCTAGAGTGTAGTGTAATCCCAGTGTTTCTTTTTCGATTTTCTGTGTAGATGATCTCTCCTTTTAGGAATGTTGCACATTAAAATTTCCTATTAATGTTGTATTGCTGTCTGTCTTTTCCTTGAGACCTATTAACCTTTGCTCTCTATATTTACAGTCTTCAATATTGAGTGCATATGTATTTGCAATCGTCATATCCTCTTGCTGGTTTGACCCCTTTATAATTATGTAATGCCATTTTTGTCTCCTTTTAATTTTTGACTTAAATTCTGTTTAATCTCATATACATATGACTACTCCTAGTCTCCTTTGGTTTCTAATTTCAAGGAGTATCTTTTTCCATCTTTTCACTTTCTTTCTATGTGTGTCCTTACAGGCAAAGTGATTGTCTTATAAAAAGCATATAGTTGAATTGTATTTCTTTTATCCATTCAGCTACTCTGTATTTTGATTGGATAATTTAATCCATATATATTCAAAGTAATTACTGATAGGTAAGAGCATACTATTGCCATTTGAAAACATTGTTTTCTAGTTGTTGTGTAGATCTTTTGTTTCTTTCAACCTCTTTTATTGTCTTCCTTTGTGGATAATTTTCTCTCATGATGTGTTTTGATTCCTTGCTTTTTATTTTTTGTGTGTCTTCTATAGTTAATTTTTTTATTTTTTTATTTTTTTGCTTTTTGGTTATTATGAGGCTTAGAAAAATATTATAGTCCTAACAAATTATTTTACACTGATCACAACTGAACTTTGATCACACACAAACACACAAATCTATATTTTTACTCCAATTCCCCCCCACTTTTGGAATTATTGCTGTCGTAATTTGCATCTTTTTATATAGAATATCCTTTAACTAATTATTATATTTATCATGATTTTTAATATTTTGTCTTTTAACCTTCATAGTAATAAGTAATGGTAATCAGTGGTTTACACACCACCATAGCAATATAGTATTTTCAAGTTGACTGTATACTTTTAACCAGTAAGTTTTATATTTTCTGGTGTTTTCATGGTATTCATTAGTGTTCTCTTTTTTTATCCCCACCTTAAAGAACTTTAGCATTCCATGTAAGACAGATTTGGTAATGATGAATCTGGGTAAGTCTTTCTATCTCCTTAATTTCTTTTTTTTCTTTTTTTCAAAGGACTCCCGCTCTGTCACCCAGGCTGAAGTGCAGTGACACAATCTAAGCTTACGACAACCTCTACCTCCAGGGTTCAAGCAATTCTCCCGCCTCAGTTTCCCAAGTAGCTGGAATTACAGATACCTACCTCCACGTCTGGCTAATTTTTGAATTTTTAATAGAGATAAGATTCCAACATGTTGGTCAGACTGGTCTCAAACTCCTGACTTCAAGTGATCCACCTGCCTCGGCCTCTCAAAGTGCTGGGATTACAGGTGTGAGCCACCACATATGGCCTCTCCCTAATTTCTTTTTTTTTTTTTGAGACGGAAGTCTTGCTCTGTCGCCCGGGCTGGAGTGCAGTGGCCGGATCTCAGCTCACTGCAAGCTCCGCCTCCCTGGTTTAAGCCATTCTCCTGCCTCAGCCTCCCGAGTAGCTGGGACTACAGGCGCCCACCACCTCACCCGGCTAGTTTTTTTGTATTTTTTTTAGTAGAGACAGGGTTTCACCGTGTTCGCCAGGATGGTCTCGATCTCCTGACCTCGTGATCCGCCCGTCTCGGCCTCCCAAAGTGCTGGGATTACAGGCTTGAGCCACCGCGCCCGGCCAATTTCTTAAAGAGAGCTTTATTCAAGACAGTATTCTTGTTTGCCACTTTAAATGTATCATCTCATTCCATCTGGGTTGTAACATTCTGGTGAGAAGTCTGCTGCTAAGCACATTGGAACTCTTTCATGTTATTTGCTTCTTTTTTGTGGCTTCTTTCCAGGTTTTTTCTTGTGTGTGTGTGTGTTTGACTTTTGACAATTTAATTACACTATGTTTTGATGTAGTCTTATTTGGATTGAATCTGACCAGACACCTTCCTGTATCTGGATTATTTATACTTTTCTCCAGGTTTGGAAAGTTTTCCCTACAATTTATTTAAACAAGCTTTCTATCTGTTTATTTTTCTCTTCTTTTTCTTAAATTCCTATGACTCAAATATTTACTTGTTTAATACTGTCCTGTAAATCCTATAAGCTTTCTTCTTTCTTTGTTGCTTCTGACTGCATATTTTTAAAGAACCTGTATTATATTTTTTTCTTCCACTTAATCATTTCTGCTGTTGATGCTTTCTATATTGCATTTTCATGGTTTTCATTGTATTATTTAGCTCCAAATTTGTGTTTCATATTTTTAAAATGTCAACCTTTCTGTTGTTTCTTTTCCTGTTCACTTATAATTTTTCTTATTTTCCTGAATTGTTTTTCAGTATTTTTTTGGAAGCTTGCTAAGATTATTTGAAACAGTTATTTTAAATTATTTGTCAGATGCTTCATAATCTTCATTTCTTTAAGATTAGTCACTGGTATTTTATTTTTTTCATTTGGTGATGCCATGATTTTCTGATTATTCTTGATCCTTGTGGCCATACATCAATGTCTGCACATGTGGAGAAGTGGATACTTATTCTAGTCCTTGCAGATTGACTTTTTCTAGTAATGCCCTTCAACAGTAAGCCTGTCCAGAGTTTCTGAATAGACTATCTAGTGTGGTGGTCCCTTAACCCAGGACACATTGATCATGGCAGCATTGAGGGGTTCCCTTACTCAAAGACTTCTGAGTCTGATGCAGTACTGGGCTGGAATCCCATGGATGTTCAGGCTAGTTTGGAGCTGGGGCATACCTGTAGTCTTTTTGAGGTCTGTCCACCACTGGGGTTGCCTAAGGCTGCTGTAGTTAGCTGGCAGTGATGCAGACTGGAGATTGAGTCTACTCCACGGGGGCTATGTATTTCTACCTGGGTCCAGGACATATCTGAAAGCCCATGGTTACCAGCGTGGAGTCAGGAGCTGGGAGTATCTGCTTTGCTGAGTTTTGCTGGTGTAGGCCCAATACTTATTTCCAAGGAAAAATGCTATGCTCACTTCCATCTCTTTTCTCATTTGGGAAGTATCACTATCCTTGCTGTGCTACCCAGGGTTGAAGGAAGGAGACCCAGGGTTGAAGGAAGGAGAGATAGGTAATGCAAAACTACTTTTTCTACCCTTTTCTTATGATTGTGTTGTAAACAGGTACTGTGACCACTCGTCTAGTTTCCCTAGCTCTTATGAAGGTATTTTTATGCATGGACAGTTGTTCAGATTGATGTTTCTGCAGGAATAATGATCACTGGTGAGTCTTGTTCCACCATCTGGCTCCTTGGGCAATTTTTAACCTACATTTTCATCATCTGCCTTCTAATCTATGTCCAACTTGACTGCAAATCTTAAGGCAGAGGCTCTAAATTATTAGTTATGCAATCATAAATTGACATAGTAGGTACTTAAAAAGGAAGAAATAAAGAGTAACTTAAATAGATTTTCCTTAAGAACTTCATAACAATGTAATCATTAATGCTATAGATCAAATGTACATGATATTCTGTGACTCAACCTGACAAAAATGAAAAAGTAATATTCTTTATTGTGTAATTTCTTATTTTTGTTAAAATATTACAATGTATCACGTTATTATATTTTTAATATCACAGTCTACTTATTTATGAAGTTTAGAAAATAACTTGTAGGACTCGTGACATATTAAGCTGTGACACTCACAAGGACAATAAAATCAAATTAGTATAATTTGTTTTGGCATTATTTTATGAATAAATGTATAGAAAAGCTCCAGAGCAAAGAACTTTATTGCTAGCTGAATGCCTTGAGGGGCACATACAAAATATGGTTGCAATGGCTTTTACTGACTTTAATATGACCTACGGTTTTTCTATAACTGCTCTATATAAATGTGCTTATCATATCTAAGTTATTTTGTCCTGTATTATAGGTAGCATTACAAAAATTACAAAAAGAGAGGAATTGTTAAATTACATATTTATGGTGAGATGGCCACAGTTTTGTTTTAAACAAGGACACATTTATAATATAAGATTTATTTTATACATATTTTTCTACTTTTTTTTTTTTATCATCAAGCTTTCTATTCCTTCCAGGTCTTCCTTTTCTCTTAGTGGATTAGGGAGGAAATAATGGAATATTAGCAATAAGAAGCTTTAAAGGGATATAGAGAAGGGTTACACTGAAACAAAGAAAAGAACAAGCTGATGTTCACACCAAAGGTCATTTACCAATGTGCTTACAAATATTATAGGGAATTATTTTATTCTATTGTATGTTGATCTCTAGCTCTTTGGAATAACAATATAATATTTCAAGCAAGATCATAGTTTATTTTGGGACATGGTACATATTTTCTCAGTCTTGTTCTATTTAACTGACAGTGATTAGAGGATTTCTCAAAATCTGATCCACTGAATACTCACATCAGAGTTCCCGGGGTATGAATGTAAACTTTTGAGTCCTCATAAAAATTAAGTCATAATTTCTGAGTTTGAATTTCAGAATGTGTATTTTCATCAAGTTTCTTAATAACTTTTGTGTAAAATGAGACCCACTGTCTTACTGGCATCTTGGCTTGAGATTAATAAACACCTGTCTATTTGGCCATTATATTGCCATGAAGTATGATTCATGAAATTTGATATATTAAAATATCTATGTATACACACACATCTACACAGTGAAAATGATCTTTAAAAATAATTAATTGGCCGGGCGCGGTGGCTCAAGCCTGTAATCCCAGCACTTTGGGAGGCTGAGACGGGCGGATCACGAGGTCAGGAGATCAAGACCATCCTGGCTAACACGGTGAAACCCCGTCTCTACTAAAAAAATACAAAAAACTAGCCGGGCGAGGTGGCGGGCGCCTGTAGTCCCAGCTACTCGGGAGGCAGAGGCAGGAGAATGGCATAAACCCGGGAGGCGGAGCTTGCAGTGAGCCAAGATACGGCCACTGCACTCCCGCCTTGGCGACAGAGCGAGACTCCGTCTCAAAAAAAAAAAAATAAAAAAAAAAAAAAAAAAAAAAAAAAAAAAAATAATAATAATAATAAATTAATTATTTAATAATTTTAGTGCAATATGGTCCAATTACTCAAAAGCATTATTATTAAAATTGTTTTTTCATAGTTCTGCTTCTTTTTATTAATATGTATCAAGAGATAGGTGAAACCAAGAATCAAGTAAATACTGCAGAGACTTCTTTCTACTTCTGACAAAAATGAACTAACACGCCTGAGAATTACTCTACTGCCTGAAATAAACAACAAGTAGTAAAATATATAAAATAGTTGTGTTTCAGATGGTGATAGTCATCCAAAGAAAGGTGAGCTTGAGAAGGAACACTTATGAGATGGAATTATCTAGAATAGTGCCCAGTGTTTACAGAAGGCTAGCAGTAGTGCCTGTTCTGACCACCTATACTAGAAAAACACAACTCAAGAATATTAACAGGAATCACCAGCTGTCCTATCCAAATGGCTTCAGAGGTCACATAGCATTTGGTCCACTGTATTCTGTGGGTTGAAGCAATTGTAAACTTGAATTATGATCAAGGGCATTGAAGACACCTGAATGGGTGGAGCGTCAAGAATTTTAGTGCCATGTTTTAAAACTGCTGCAGTTATATCTCAAACTCATTTTGGTGTTACTACATGAATATTGGTAATGAATTTACTTTAAAAATTATAGAAACTACTTGATGAATTCATGAAATTGTCAGTATTGCAGATAAATCGTCTGCTAAATGCCCCATAGCAAGAAATGTCTAAGAATAAAAAAGACAATACATATGCTTTGATCATTCTGAAAACATTTTTCTGCACGTTCCAGTTCTAAAGATTTTACATTCTTATCCTATATAGAGAGTTACACTGCATTGAAAATTGAAATATGTTTCTTTTGGTTTGAGTGAATTCATTTGTAAATTAATGTAGTGTAATTTTAAATTTTCATGATTTTTAAATAAAAGGCCATAAAAATAACATTTTAAAGAAATGTTAGTGTATCATAACAATTAATAGCTAGAATTAGTATCTTTTAGATACTAATTCTTTTAGATTAATGGATAGGTTATATGGATCAATGGGCATGTGTTTGATTTTTAAAAATCTTCGAATGGTTTAACAAATTAATGAAGTGTCAGAAATGTTGTGAAATGACAGTGTGTTCCTTATTTGTTTTCATTGAAAATAAACAACTTTCCATTAAAAATCCTAGATGTTTTTGTTATAAAAAATAAGGTAATATATAGGCTTAAGGTAATATAGTGTTAACAATATAGAATATAGTTTCAAGTATTCATCAATAACATTCATACTATTCATTTAAACAATTAAAATAAGTCTTAGGTCATTCATATTCATCTTTAATTTCATTTTTATCTTCCTAATATGGCAGTTTGAACTCTATCAGTGACTAAGGTTATGTGAAAACAATGCTAGTAAGTACTGTTATGAACTTGACTGATTCAATCTGTCTCACATAGTGAGTCTAAAGTGTGTCAAGATGGAAAAAGACAGAAAAACTGCACAGAACTTTAAAGAGTCCGGTGCTGAGGACTAATTGTATATTCAAATTCTTTCCAGAAGGGCTGACAATCAAAACCAGAAAATCATTGTACTCTTTGAAAGTAAAGTATTCAGATTGTGCTTGTGAATAGAATGTGTCATATTCCATTTGCTCCAAACACCAGAAGTATAGGAACTGTCATTGTTTTATATATACTACTATGTGAAACCTGTTGCCAATTAAGCAATGTAAGATTACTTTGCTACCAGTATTTTTTTTAATTTGATACACATTGAATGTAATTTTTTAGTTATTTAGAATTTTCTGCAAAAAGAAGAAAATGAAGTAAGTTTTATGAAAATGCATGCACAAAGTTGTCTTCTAGATATTTTAATGTATTCTTAGGTTTTAATTTATACATAAGAATTACATGTACATATGAGGTATACTGTGATGTTTCAGTATATATACATACATTGTGTAATGATTAACTTGAAATGATTAGTACATTAACCACCTTAGACATGTTCTTTTGGTAGGAACATTCAAACTGCTTTCTTCTACCTATTTTGAATCATACAACACATATTGTTGACTGTAGGTACCTTACTGTGTAACGGAACACCAGAACTTTTGCTTCTATCTATTTGTACTTTGTACCTGTTAATTGGCCTCTTTCCATCCCTCTTCCCCTACTTTCCCCACCTGTGATAACCACTATTCTACTCTGTAAGTCTATGAATTCAGCTATTTAAGTTTTCACATATGAATGAGATCATATGATATTTGTATTTCTGTCCCTAGCTTATTTCACTTAATATAATGTCATCTAGGTTCATCCATTTCGTTGCAAATGACAGGATTTTTCCCTGCTTATGGCTGAATAATCTTCCATCTTGTATGCATACCACATTTTAAAAATTCATCCATCGATTTTATTTTTTTAATATAGGCTCTTGCCCTATCCCCCAGGCTGGAGTGAAGTGGTGCGATCATGGCTCACTGCAACCTGGACCACAGTATCTGGGACCAGTGGACTACACCATTATGCCCAGCTAATGTATTTTTTATTTTTTATTTTTGTAGAGACAGGATCTCACTGTGTTGTCCAGTCTGGTTTCAAACTCCTGGGCTCAAACATTCCTCCCTCCTCAGTCTCTTAAAATACTGGGATTGCGGGCATGAGGCACCATGCTTAACCATTTGTTGATGGACATTTAGGTTGATTCCATATCTTGGCTATTGTGAAAAGTGCTATAATAAACATGGGAATGCAGAAATCAGTGCTATAATAAACATGGGAATGCAGAAATCTCTTTGACCTTCTGATTTCATTTCCCTTGAGTGTATACCCAGTAGTGGGATTGTTAGATGATATGGTAGTTATTTCTATAGATTCTGCACAGCAGAGGCAAGAATCAACATAGTGAAAAGACAACCTACAGAATGAGAGAAAATATTTTCAGACAATGAGTCTGACAAAGTATTAATATATAGGATATATAAGGAACTCAATTCAATAGCAAAAATAAAAGTACTTTATTTTTAAAATGGGTTAACGACCTGAATAGACATTTCTTAAAAGACATATAAACAGCGAACAGGTGTATGAAAAAGTGCTCAACATCACTAATCATCAGGGAAATGCAAACTGAAACACAATGAGCTATAACTTTACCTCAGTTAGAATACCTATTATCAAAAATAAAATAAAAAAAAAAACACTAGCAAGAATGAAAACAAATACTAGCAAGAATGCAACTCATACACTTTTTGTTGAAGCTATAAATTACTACAGCTGTAAAGGTCACCAGTATGGTTTTTTCTTAAAAAATTTAAAAACCTGAATAATTTATGACTTAAAGATAATTCTGATACTTTCCCAGGTTATCATCTTCAGTGACTTCATCACCTTTCTTAAAAGGGTGGTATTTCTCCTGCCTCTACCTTATAAACCCGGGAGGTTTATGGCATCAGAAACCCAGATTCTCTTTTTTTTTTTTTGAGACAGAGTCTCGCTCTGTCGCCCAGGCTGGAGTGCAGTGGCCGGATCTCAGCTCACTACAAACTCCGCCTCCCGGGTTCACGCCATTCTCCTGCCTCAGCCTCCCGAGTAGCTGGGACTACAGGCGCCCGCCACCTCGCCCGGCTAGTTTTTGTAATTTTTTTAGTAGAGACGGGGTTTCAGCGTGTTAGCCAGGATGGTCTCGATCTCCTGACCTCGTGATCCGCCCGTCTCGGCCTCCCAAAGTGCTGGGATTACAGGCTTGAGCCACCGCGCCCGGCCTCTCTAATGTCTTAAGATTTTCTTTAAAGCAGCAAGGAAGTAATTAGATCACCGGGGTGGATTTTACCTTCCGAGTGTCAATGAAGCTCACAGTAGTCTCACCCAAGAACAATTTCAAGACATTTTAGAGACTCCAGAGCAGAGCAGTGTACACAGCTAAAGTATCATGGACCTGTCATACACAGAAATATGGCTCTTAATGTCACTGTCACCAGTTGGGATATGTGCAGTTTTGAGACAAGAGCTGATGAAAGTTGGGATCACATTAACATAGGAAAACTGAAGGGTCCAGAGACTTCCGGCTTAAACAAATTTTTAGTCCACTTGCACCTGAAGAGGTATGAGTCTAACTTCTGTTTTAGTGCTTGAAGTTCATAAATTATATAAAAACAACTCTTAGTAAAAAAAGTTTAAAAGTTGTAAATGTTCACAAATCAATAGTCAATAGAAACCTCAATAGGATGCTCATTTGTCTTCAACTGGATACATGATATCAATTATTATTTCAAGAATTTTAATTAAGGATAAATAATTTCTTAGCTGTTCTTAACACTGGAGTGCAGTGAAGTGGTTAAACCATTCTTCTGGTATCTTCGGCATCACTTGATATTGTTTCTGCAGTTTGATTAGATCTGAAATTTATGTCTTTCTTTTGTATTATTGTTATGTATTTAATTTGTTTTTATTTAGGTTTACCCATGTGTATTTCAGATTGTTTTTTATGTGAGTATCTTAAGGTATTAATTATCTTTATTGTTTCTGCACACTCTTGCTCAGAGTAATCTGTAAACAAATTTGATAACATTCCATCAAATCTTTTTAGGAATTTTAATAAGAGTGGAATGATAAAAGTATAATCAGAGCACCATGTTACTAAAACTAGAAATGACTCATTTCTTTTTAACCCAATATCAAATCCCCATTAAATATAATTTTTATCTATCCTTCATAGTTATCTAGTAAATTACTCATGTAAAATTACCAATCTTTTAGGGAGGTGTGACTTAACAGGTTTACCTCTGACCATCCTCTGGCTGTCCCATTCCTTATAAATGAAACTCCATCTCCGGGATTAAAAAGATAGTCCGACCCTGATTGGCTCTCTTTTGCTTCCAATTCTGGTGCAGAACTCAGAGTGCCCGAGAATTATACCCCCTAACATAGGCTTCCAGGTTGTTATATATTATAATTTTCAAGGTAGAAGAACAAAACCATTTAATGCTTTGTTTTATTGATATATTTTAAGTATTACACAAGGTATGTTGGCCTTCATTTGTACACTTTGTGTCCAGCCCTGAATATGTTAAGGGATGTTCTTATTTCAGGATACAATAAATGCAAATACGCAAATACAACCATGAAGTTTTTAGGCTAGTTTTATGCAAATAAAGTGGATGTTTCTATATTTATGAATTATTTGAATAATATTTTTCCCAGATTTCTCTTAGTTTTAATCCCATAACAACTGCCACTTTGTTTAGTTGTCAAACAATTTATAATAAAATTGGATAAATTATATGTGAAAAATATTTTAAACATTTTTCCTTCAACCCACTGCATTGTCTTGGCAGTGAAATGTAACATTCCAATGTTTAAAAATGCAATTAGCACTGTTTATTTATTAAATTTGTCACAATTTTCATCCAGAAAACAAACGAAAATTTTGAGCTACTTTCTTCCAATTTTCTTCCAGGGATGGACATATCAATTAGTGACATATGTAATGCCTCTGGTCTATCAGGGAAATGATGAAGTCTCAAACTTAGATGCCTTATTGTCTTTTAAGTAATAATTTTTAAACAAGACAACTGTAATTTTGTTTAGCAAACTTAAGTTTGGGAGACGCAGTGAAAATAAATTTTCACTGCCTCTCTGCAGCACACTAATTATTTCTTGCACTTACATTTATCTAAACAACTGATAATGTATTCTGTGGATTTAACGATATACAAATTGAGCATCCTTAATCTGAAAACCCCAAATCCAAAATCAAAAATTTTTGACTACCAACATAATGCCACAAGAGGAAAATTCGTCACCTGATCGCATGTTCCAGGTTACAGTCAAAACACAGGAAACAACACACACTTTATTTAGCATCCAAAAAGGAAAAAAGTCCCTCCCAGCCCCCTTTAGCTATACTGTATTTTCCTTACATGCCCAGATTCCCCAACATAAACCCTCTCAAAAAAGATAATAAAATGTCACAGATGCAGATCAGGTAAACCAACAGCAGGCTCCTCACGTTCCTTCTTCAAGCTGTCCCACTTGAAGCCAAAACTTACGTACATTATTCTCTCTCTCTCTCTTTTTTTTTTTAATTCTCTGCTCTGTTGTAAATGTATTGTTGAAAATATTGGCTGGGTGCGGTGACTCACGCCTGTAATCCCAGCAGTTTGGGAAGCTGAGATGCGTGGATCACTTCAGGTCAGCAGTTCGCGACCAGCCTGGACAACATGATGAAACCACATCTCTACTAAAAATACAAAATTTAGCCAAGTGTGGTGGCACTTGCTTGTTGTCCCAGCTACTTGGCAGGCTGAGGCATCAGAATTGCTTGAACCAGGAGGAAGAGGATGCAGTGAGCCATGATTGCACCACTGTACTCCAGCCTAGGTGACAGAGAAAGACCCTGTTTCCAAAAAAAAAAGAAAAAAAAGAAGGAAGGAAGGAAGGAAGGAAGGAAGGAAGGAAGGAGGGAGGGAGGGAGGGAGGGAGGGAGGGAGGGAGGGAGGGAAGGAAGGAAGGAAGGAAGGAAGGAAGGAAGGAAGGAAGGAAGGAAGGAAGGAAG
>NC_045434.1:52300753-52339487 GCF_002776525.5 Piliocolobus tephrosceles | reverse complement strand
AAGGAAGGAAGGAAGGAAGGAAGGAAGGAAGGAAGGAAGGAAGGAAGATCAAAAAGGCCTGCAGATATTTCTATGAGAAACCATGATCAGAAAAACAGGAAGCGTTTGTTTATGTCACAAAGTAAGCTATTGGAGAAATTGGACAGCAGTGTAAATGTGAAACATCTTGCAGAGGAGTATGGTATACAAAGTTGAAATGACCTTTATATATTATCCGAAAAAGCAGAATAATAAACTGTTGAAATTCTATCCTAACAGTTGATTAGAAATTACTGAAAAATACAAAACCATTGTATAAAACTAAGATTGAAGATTGTGATTGTTTATTGAAAGAATGAGTACATTAGCATCACAGTGAAGACGTGTTATTTAAAGGTTTGGTGGAACCCTGAAGCAAGTGAAAATTCATCATGAAATTTGAAGGGAACTGAATATTCAACAATGTAGCCACAGGAATATTAGAACTTACATGTGATTAAGTTTTTAAATATTTGTGAGATAAAGCATCTGCTAACTACAAAGTAGCAAATTCATTGACAAGTTTGCCAAGCTAATTGCTGATAGAACAAACCTATAAGGATGAGGAAACATCACTGTTTTGGTGTTACTGATCCAGAAAGAAATTGATTATAATGGGTAAGACAGCTCGAACAGGAATTAAAGATGGCAGGGACAGGCCAGGCACAGTGGCTACGCCTGCAATCCCAACACTTTGGGAGGCCAAGGCAGGCAGATCACGAGGTCAGGAGATCGAGACCATCCTGGCTAACACGGTGAAACCCCGTCTCTACTAAAAATACAAAAAATTAGCCAGGCGTGGTGGTGGGCGCTTGTAGTCCCAGCTATTTGGGAGGCTGAGGCAGGAGAACGGCATGAACCCAGGAGGCAGAGCTTGCAGTGAGCCGAGATTGCACTACTGCTCTCTAGCCTGGGCGACAGAGCAAGACTCTGTGTTAAAAAAACAAAACAAAACAAAAAAAACAAACAAAAAAAAGATGCCAAGGACACAATAACTGTCCTGCTGTCCTGCAGTCCCGCAGTATGCTAATGCAGCAGGCATGCATAAGTCTAAACTTGCTGTGACAGTCAAAGCTTTTGTCATCGTTGTTACAAGGCATGAATTTACCAGTCTATTATGCTAACAAAATATTATACTAGCCTTGGATCAGTAGGAACATCTTTTCTGATTAGTTTCACATTTTGTACCAGCAGGTTATAGTCACTGAAGAGAATCTGAATCAGAAGAGCACTGCAAGTTTTGGTTATTCCTTGATAAGTGATCTGCTCATCCTCCAGCTGAAATTCTCATCAAAATAATGTTTATGTTATGTACTTTCTCCCAAATGTGACTTCATTAATTCAGTCATGTGATGAGGTTATCCAAAAATCAATAAAGAGTAAATATGAAAGCATGCTTTCCTAAACAGCATGCTAGCAGCAGTGAACAGAATACAGAATAGTGGAAATGGCAGGTTTTCAAAAGGGGTTTAATGTGAGGGAAACCATATTGGTGTTGCCAATCCTTGGAACACAGTGACTAAAGGCACAAGTTGTGCATGCCTGGCACAGTCTCTGGCCTGCAAGTATATTCATTGTTGGTAATGAACAAGATTGTGACTGAAGAATTCTGTATGTCAATTGTGAAAAAGATTACATCTTACCTCCTTACATATGCAAACATATACCTTCAGAGTCTGTCAGTACACTGACCAGTAAGAAGCGAATATTGAAGACGTTTTTAACATCAATAATAAGGCTCCAGTTGTTCATTCTTTGAATGATGGTGAAATAGTTAAAATGGTAATTAACCGAGATGATGGTAATAATGATGATGAAGATGATGTTATTAACACTGCACAAAAATAACCTATATATAATGTGGTGAAAATGTGTGATGGGCTTATTAAAAGAGAAAAAAATGTAGTTAATGAGCAGATGACTCTTGGGGAAACATTTGAAAAGCCATCCACCAGAAGCCCTCCTCATTCTTTGGAAGACCCACTTCCTGATCCCTCAACTGGTTTGATGTTTCTACTCACTCCCTCAAAATAAAATAAGTTGCACAAAAGCCTTCTAATCAAAATACAGCATCATGGTGGAGACTGGAAGCCTGCTATTGTTTGTTGTTGCAACTGTAACTGATGTAAGGATTCTGTTGATGTTATTACTCTGTTTTGTTACGCAGAGCACATTATGTTTCACTGTATTAATGGTATGTCACATTTTTCTGCTATGTACTTATGTGTGAATAAGCCAAAGAAAATGATTGCTTATCAGTAGTGTATAAATTTAGATACAGGAATGATGATTATGCCAAACAAGCAGATTGTCCACAGGGGTGGCTGAGATAGTGGTAGTGACTGTGTTTTCTGATGATTCAATGTATACAAACTGCATTTTGTGCACAAATTCATTAAAAGTATTGTATAAAATTACCTGTAAGCTATGTATAGCAGGTATATATAAAACATAAATGAATTTTGTGTTTACACTTAAATCCTATCCCCAAGACATCTCATTGTCGGTATGCAAATATTCCAAAATTTGAAATAATGTGAAATCTAAAACATACCTGATTCCAATAATGTTTAGACAAGGATTACTCAATCCTACAAATTGCTGGTTAAGTGTCTCTTTATTCAAAACTGAGTTTCAAACATAATAAGATATAACACACGTTTATTATTGCATATGATTTGAAACTGCTTACTGTCAGTTTTCAAGCTTAAAACTTTATGTCAAAATTTTGATTATCATTGTAAATGAGTTACGTAGCTTATTCATTATCCCTATATTATTGAAATTTTGGTTGACTTGATCAGCATTAAAAAGAAGTAATTATTAATAAATTAGAAGTTCTCAAATTGGAGTTACCACTGCTTACCCAGGATTTGCTTAATACTTTTTCTTAACCATAGGAGATAAAAATAGACAGTCAATATATATAATAAAAATTAAACTAGAAGAAAATCATATATAATAAATATTCTAAAATGATTGCACTAAGTATAGATGTAGAATGTCCTTATACATAATTTTTTTTTCTCAAGAAAAACATAATCTTCTGTGCTACATATCTGTTTCACAATTTTGTCGGGCCCTCCAGAATGTTGTTTTATAATTTCTTATATGCTAAAATAAATACATTTGACAATTTTTAAAAGAAAAATCATACTTTCAAATACGTATTCAAGGTAAAGCAATGCAAGGTAGGAGACTGTATTTGGATCTTCTGTTTTAAGAACTTCTATATTCCTTATAATTAAAATTATGATACTTTCTGTTGAAAATGTGTCAATGTAAAAATGATAAATGATGTCACATTTTTGTGATGTTTTCTCCTAAGGTTTTAATTAGGGTACAACAAAATGCACAACAATGAAGAATTCCAAATATTTTATTAAAATGATCAAATTGTATTTGTCTGGAGAAAATTCAAGGCATTAACCAGTATTTGTTGATTGAAATTATTTTTGTGATCATGCTGAAAACTTTAAGCAACTATATTTTTCCTAAGCACGTGGGCATATTTGTTCAATTGGGGAAAAAAATACATCAATTGAAAATACACTCATATTAACTTTACCATATTTTGTAGATTTCGATTATAATAGATTCAGTGTGTTTTGTATCTTCCATGTATCTAAAACAGTGAGACAGGTTTTTAAACTAATGATATACCAGAGATAATTTTTTTCCCTGAATTTTTAACTTTGAAGTAAAATAGATTGTTTCTCCTTTCTAGCCAATATGTCTGTTACTCTACCAACATGGAGAATTTAATTCTTCTTCATTTTAATTGGCAATGGAGCAAGTACAATCAGTATTTGACAAAAAGCATTTAATTAATTTTCTTTTTCATCATGACTTTTCCATTGTGAGAAACAGAATGTTGCTCTGAACTTGAGAGTTCTTAAAATAGAAATTTCACATAAAAATAACTTCATTTTTCTTTTGTATAACACATTATTACAATGTACAAAGGATTATTTCTCTTTTAACAATCTTACAGGCTACTTACTCTGTTTCTTTTCACAGATGTGAAAAATGAGGTTTACATAAGATAGTAGATTCATGGACTATGATTCTAATTATAGATATTGTCTTGCAGACAATAAAATATCTAGTCTACTACTACTACATACCTAGACTGTATATTACAGCCTATTGCTTCTAGGTCACATACCCATACAACATGTTACTTTACTGAACCCTGTAGGCAACTGTAACACAATGGTAAGTATTTATGTATCTAAACATGTCTAAACATACAACACATACAGTAAAATACAATAAAAATGTTAAAACTGGTCCACTTGTATAGGGCACTTATTATGAATTAAGTTTGCAGGACTAGAAGTTGCTCTGGATGAGTCGGTGAGTGAGTTGAGTTTTGAGTAAACATGAAGGGCTAGGAAATCGCTCTACACTACTGTAGGCAGGCTTTATAAACAATGTACATGTAGGCTGCACTAAATTTATTAAAAATTTTCTTTCTTCAATAATAAATTAACATCAGCTTACTGTAAACTGTTCATGTCATAAATATTTTAATTTTTGTAACATTTTTATTCTTTTTAAATAATACTTAGCTTAAAACACAAATACACTGTACAGCTGTATAAAAATATATTCTGTTGGCTGGGTGCAGTGGCTCACACCCGTAATCCCAGTACTTTGGGAGGCTGAGGCAGGTGAATCATGAGGTCATGATATCGAGACCACGCTGGCTAACATGGTGAAACCCCGTCTCTACTAAAAATACAAAAAGATAGCAGCGCATAGTAGCGGGCACCTGTAGTCCCAGCCACCCGGGAGGCTGAGGCAGGAGAATGACGTGAACCCAGGAGCGTAGGTTGCAGTGAGCCGAGATCTCACCACTGCACTCCACCCTGGGTGACAGAGCGAGACTCCATTTCAAAAAAAAAAAAAAAAAAAAAAAAAAAATTATATGTATATATGTATATGTGTGTGTGTGTGTGTGTGTGTGTGTTCTGTCTTTATACTGTTATTCTACAAGCATTTTTCGATTTTTTGACTTTTTAAAATTTTTTGTTAAAATCTAAGACATAAGCACACACTTTAATCTAGGCCTATACAGGGTCAGGATCATCAATATCACTGTCTTTTACATCCATGACTTGTCCCACTGAGAAGTCTTCAGGAGTAGTAACAGGCATGAAGCTATCATCTGCTATAAAACAATGCCTTCAAAAATATCTCCTAAGGATCTGACTGAGGTTCTTTTACCCTTAACTTGTTTTTAATAAGGAGGAGGAGTACATTCTAAAATAATGATAAAGAACATAATGTAGTAAATACATAACCACTAAGAGAGTAGTTTAATATCATTACCAACTATTATATACTGTACATAATAGTATGTGCCATACTGTTACATAACTGGCAGAAAAGCACATTTGCTTACCTGAGTGATGCATTGCACTATGACATTCCAACAGCTGCGATGTCACTAGCCAATAGGAATTTTTCAGCTTCTTTATAATTGTTGGGGCCACTGGAATATATTCAGTCTGTCATTGATCAACATGTCCTTGTGCAGTGCATGCCTGTATTTCTTTGTGCAACAGATACCTTTGTAAACTCTTAAAGCTGTCTTCAAATACTTCAAGTGGCTATTAAAAATAAATGGAATAGGTATGTTGCTCAGGGTCTTTACTGGAATAGAATGGAAGTTTACTGAAAGGAATGTAGGTAATTTCATGGAGAACCAGGTGCAATACACTCCAATTAGGAACAAAGTCCCAGGACAACAATAACAACAACAGTAATAACACTAACAAATCAGCAGAACTGGTCTGGTGAGGAAACCACACCTCAATGAATTCTGAGTGCTATGCTTTGATACATTTCAAGCTGGGGCCTGGAACCCATCCTGTACTATTTCCTGCTACCATGGAAGTACTAAGAGCTCCACTATATGGATTATTTTCATCAAAAGTTCCAGGATAGGGGTAATCCATACGAATCATCTCTCCTGGAGTTGTCAAAAGTGAGCTCCTGACTAGCTCCAAAATTAGTCTTTGGTCTAATTGTGAGAGTCTAGACACATGACTTGAACCCTTTAGCTGTAAGGGCTGAAGGAGCATATGTGGCATGTTCATCTCCTATAACAAGACAGATCTCAAACTGAGATGATAAATGTATAGACTGAGGTTTGTCCATATATTATTTCTGGAGTTCTTTGAATTTATATATATAAGATATATATATATATATAGTGTGTTTATATATATAGTGTATATATATAAATATATCATTTATATTATATATATATTTAGGTTCAGACATTTTTAGGTTTAAATAGGAAAGGTTACAGATGATATCTTTGTCTAGACATGACTGATACAAGAAAGCCATTGTCTTTCAAAATTAAGTATAATATTAGCTGTAGGGTTTTGCAGTTTTCATATATCAAGTTAAGAAGTTTCCTTTTATTCAAAATTGGCTGATAATTTTTAAAATCATGAATGGGTGTTGAATTTTGTAACTTTTTCTTTACTTACTGCTATAATTATATTTTTTTCTTATTTACTCTGCAAATATGATAGATCGCATAAACTGATTTTCAAATGTTGAACTAGCTTTGTATCTCTACTATAACACTTCTTGATTGTGAAGTGTTATAGTTTTTATATGTTATTACAATTGTCTAGTATTTTGTTAATGATGTTTACACGTATATGAGTGCTATTGGTCTTTTTAAAATCTCTGCCTTGTGTATCCGGATATGCTGGTCTCATAGAGATGAAAAGTATTGCTTTCTTTTAAATTTTCTGGAAGACATTGTTAAGAACTGGCTTTAATTCTTCTTTAAATCCTTGGCATAATTCACAATTAAGTCCACTTAGGTCTGATATTTTCTTTTTTAAAAAGATCTTAGCTACAAATTTAATACTCATTACATTATCTATTTATTACTGGGAGAGTTTTGGTAGTTTGTGTCTTTCAAGTAACTGATCCATTTCATATAAGCTGTTAAATTTTGTCCATAGAGTTTTGTTGTAATATTCCCTCATTATCCTTATAATATCTATGAGGTCAGTTGTGATAATATCTTTTTTCTTCTAATAACAGTAATGTGTGACTTCTCTTTTATTTCTTGTTCAGACTACCTGAAGGTGTAATGAATTTTGTTTGTTCGTTTTGGATAACATAAACAGCTTCCAGTTTCACAAATTTTCTGTGCTTTTGTATATTCTCAATTTCATTAATTTATAATTGTATCTTTTTCTGCCTTCTGTTTACTTTGGGTTTGGTCTCCTATCAGTTAATTTTTTCCTAGTTTCAGGAGGTGGAAGCTTATATCATAAACTTGAGAACTTCATTCTTTTGTAAAGTGAGCAAATAATGCTGCAAATTTCCCTCTAATCTTGCTTAAGTATGTTTCTCATAATTTGATATGTTTAATTTTCATTTTCATTTAGCTTAAAATATTTTCTATTTTCCCTTGAAACTTCTGCTTTAGTCTATGGATTACTTAGTACAGTACTGATTGCTTTTTAAAATATTTTTGGATTTATCAAACATTTTCTATTTATTTTCATCAGAGAACATAGTTTGAGTAATTTCTATTCTTTTAAATTTAATAAGATTTGTCTTGTGAACTAGAATGTGATCTATCTTGGAAGACGAAAGCATTGCTAAATCATGCAGATCAATTCTTTGTTGTGTAATTGTTCTGTGCATCAGAGGATGTCTAGCATCTGGGTCTTCTGTCCCCTAAACGCCAGTAGTTGATCACATCATTTTGCAAGCAAATTTATGTCCAAAATTTTTACTGTCTTTGGGGGCAGTGATGCCTCTTGTGGAAAATGACTGGTTAAACATAAATATTAAACTTGTTTAATAAACTTGATATTTGAATATTAGACAATTTAGATTTCCTTGTTCTCGATGCTATTTCAAACATTGTAAAATAAAATAATTTATTTACTTGAGTTTTGCCTCTTCGAATGAATGAATTTTTGAGAACAAATTTAGAAGATAATTATTTATCAGTAAATTGGTGTTTTAATTTAGCTTTCTTCTCTCTCTTTCTCTTTCTCTCTCTATGTGCATGTGTGTGGATACACATAAGTACATGTTAACTTTACCAGAATTGGAGATTTTGAATTTCCTTATATCTTACCGTGTATATTTGCATAATAACAACTGCAAAAACATTAGAGCAAAATCCCGCTCCTCCATATTCGTAACTTTTACTGTGGTGAAATAAATGTGAGTTCATTAAAAAAATGCCTTTCATTTTTGTCTAAAGGAATGTGACTTGAGCGACAGTCTCTTGATTGGTAATGGTGGGCAAACTGTGAGCCGTTTGTTAATCACTTAATAATGACAGTTTTCGGGTAGTAATTTAGACCAGCTGCACTGGACTGTCTGGATCCATCATTATTTCTGCTCTGTGAAATAAGCTGTCATTATGGTTCACACAAACATACTTCTGTCTTTTCATAACTAGAACAGTTCACCTGGGAGAACCAATGAAAGAGAAAGCTACCGTACAAAAATTCTGCTTTACAGAAAGGATAGCTTAATAGAAATCACATTATTAATGGATTTAGAAGAAAAATATTTCTCCTATTTTTCATTTCAACAAATAGTGTTGCTGTGTGCTTTAGTGATGCTGATGACAATCACTTTAAAAGTCACAAATGGTTCATTCTTCAGCAGAGATAAATACAACTTCACAAAGTGGTATATCAATCTTGCACTGATAGAAGTGATAAAAATTGATTTATAATGGCTAATGGAGTTTTTTTTTTCTTTTTACTTTCTCCTGTTTTAAACTACATGAAAGTGTGTGGATAGGGCTCTTGGTGAATATTTAAATTATATTTTTAAAAAAGTTAAACTGAACTACATAATTTCCCTAAAGTTCTTCAGAAGCTCAAACAACATAAGTCAACATGTGATACATTATTGTACTTCAATAAATATCAGCACATTTCACAAAAACAATTAGTATAAATAGTTTTACTACTGCTAGAAAATAGCTTATCGAGCAACTGCTTTGTGGTGGATACTATGCTACATTATCAAATAAAATATATTTTAACCCTCACAATAAAACATAGATAAGTGCCATATCCAGCACATGGAAGACCTAGAAATTGAAACTGAATCTGACTGTTCCAATAGCTTCCATTCTCAAAGAGTTCCATACTACCTTTAAAGAGTAGAAATTAGTCTAGCTTAGGAGACTGAGAATATGAAGACAGTGTCCAGTAAAGTAATAATAGAACATGTAGAGGCATGAAGAGAGATAAGGGCATGGCTTCTTACTTATCCATAAGGAGATTTATATATGGTTAAAGGTTAAAATTCAAAGAGCACAGTTACTAAGAATAAAGCTACAAAGATATTCAGGGACAAAATCAGGGAGGGATTTCCCAACAATTTTAAGCGGTTTGGGCTTAACCCTGAGAGCATCACAGAACTGAAAGATTTTAAGCAGATAAATAATCTCCTTATTATGCTCATGGAAGTTTCCTTAGTTTATACGCCCAGTGTACTGTAGGGATTTAAGACTGAAAACAGAACGATTATTTATGAACTTGATTCTGTATTAAAATTGCTAGATAGCAAGTCCTGACTTTGGGTGGCAGGGGAATATACTTAGATCATAAAATAACGAACATCTTTTTTTTAAAGTAAAATTTAAGAATAACACCATCGTTTCTGGAGAGGAGATTGGATAATACTTTTTAAAATTGCTTGGTAAGGTCTTAAGTAATCTTAGAAAAAAATGGAGGGCACAGATAGTTTAAAGATGTTAGAAAAGTTTATCTCTATTACATCTTTTTCTCTTGTCTCGCAGAATTTTATGCTGTAGACAGTTTCCATGTACAACCTTATTTTAAAACTTCTTTGCCCACCAGATCTAAACTATGTGAAAATCTAGTTTTCTTTTATTTATAGACTCCTATCCTTTTAAAGAAGAAAACTGTCCAGACTTTCCTCTGTCCAGTTATTGCTTGGAGAAGTTCCTGAACAAACCCTAGGTCATTCAAGACCACTGACTGCATGTTGCTTTCTCTACAGCATAAGGGAATTCAAATCATGTTTTCACATTTGCCTGCACGTTGGCTGTTTGACCCCGTAGCCTCAACAGTCAAATTTTTTGTTAGTAGAATTCTTACAAAGTGTTTCCCAACTATTTTACAGTAACAATATCCTATCTCAGGATGCCAAATTGTAAGTCAGACTTGGTATCACTTTTTAAGTTTATTTGATGTGGGCTACACAAAAATGTGTAGTTTCAAGCATTATTGAGGGATTCTCCATACTTCACATTTGAATATGGTGAACCTTATCTCATTTCAATGAAGATAAAAATTAGGGAGCTCTGACTACCACTTGAATCTAAGTCTTCATCTTACTCAGAATTATTTTTTGTTATGCTTTCAATGTCTTCTTTTCCACTGTTTTCTTCTGTTTCAGTCGCAATATATATAAGATTTATCCATGTAGAACTCTAACTTAGATTTGCATTGACCTCTCAGGACTACTCTTGATCTTCATTATTCCATTACCTAGGTTTTTGAAAATATAGCGTCAATTCCATATACCCATTTCATGAACTCATTTTCATTATTCTGCTCACTAATCCCAGGTTTCTGACCCCATAAATTTACTGAACACTATTACCAAGGTAATCATGGTATACACTTCTTATTTTTGTTACATCCAATTTATTTGATAATGACTTACCAGGTACTGGGGCTTCCACAAAAATTTCTGCATAGCACATTTGGTCATTTAATAATATCCTAACATTTTTACTTTATTAAGAAATTGCTAATCCAATTACCTAATCAGATAATAAGTTAGGCATTTGCAATAATGGAGCCTCTTCTTGTTCGATTCTACTTTATTGATGATGAAAGGGACCCATTTAATTTCAGAGGGGTTTGATAAATCAATGAGATGTTAGTGGATTCTAATCTAAAATATCTCAAGAATTCTCTTTCCACAGAATTTCACTTTCAGATGTCTTAATCAACTATTGCCTATAGGTCAACAGATGCCTCGAAAAACACTAAAATCGTCCTCCTAAAGTCATGCTCTTCCCTGACTTCTATGATAAAATATTCTGCCTTATCTCTTACTATCTTTCATTTTTATTTTCAATCTTACTCACTGGATATTATTCTTTGCTTGCTTCTTATGTATTGCTACATCTTATATTCCTTCCTAATACCATTTTCTCCCTCTATTCTAATGCCCTTTTGAACTTGTCCTCTGTCATGATTTTAAGTTCTGTCTTCACGGGTGAGTTTAAAGATTATTTCTTCAGCCTAGAGAATCTTCAAAAGTTTTGTCCTCTATATTATGCTGCTTACTGGACAACTCCACTACAAATTTCCATAGCTATTTCTCTTCTATTCCTCTATTCCTTTTCCTAATTAAAGACATTTCCCTCTATTGAGTTAGCAGAAGATAAACTTGGGAGCTTTCTTTTAATCATTACTTTGTTTTTATCTCTACTCTCAAAAGTTCCACGTTTTGTGCTTTTCTTTCTTACCTTTGGTTCACTTGTTCATTTTCAGTCCCACAGTTAACTCTTTTGTTCCGACTCCCATCTTCTCTTCTCTCATCTAACATCACATTCTCCAAAATGCCTACTGACTTGCATTTGTTATACTCTCTCTCCAGGACTGCCAGAATAATCTTTCTAAGAAGCAAAATGGAGACTATCACTCTATTGCTTCAACCTCTTCAATAGATACAGCTTCTTAAAGATGAACTCTCAACTTCTTAATGTGTTATGCCCAGCCCTCCATGATCTGGATATTCCAAGTACCCAGGGCTTTTCTTACTTTGCCTTTAACCACTCTAATCCAATCTTTTTGAAATATTTATAGTCCATCAAGGCACAAATATCTCATAACTTAGATGCCTTTTTTGAGTTATTCTTAATTTCCAAAAATGTCTTTATTTACTGGCCAGCAACTATTCATCTGTTAATATTCAACTCTTTTGTTACCTTTCCTGAATGCTTTAAGCAAAATGATTACTTTCTCCTTTTGACTTCGCTATAACTTAAAATTCTCCTATAACATCTTACTAAAGGTAGGTGCTTTCAAATTAGTTTCACCTTATTTAATAAATTGAGTGCAGGCAGGAAGTCAGCAAATCTCCAATGACAATTATTTCTGATGAAATTGGAATATAGGAAGATGGACAAGACAATCTCTTGCCATGCAAGAATCACAATCTTCATGTCTTTATCCCCAGAACCAGAGTTTACCACAATTTTAGCAGACTGTGGAAGCACATTTTAGTACTGATTGAGCAAAATTATGATTAAATTAATAAATGATAGGATACCTTATTGGTAAGTTATTACATTAGTTAATAAAATAATATACTCCCTTACACACACACACACACACACACACACACACACACACATATATATATATATACACACACACACATATATACATCTTAATCCTGTTTCCTGTTTAAGGTTAAATGAATTACTTCTGTGAAACTTTATACATTACTTCATAAGACTTAGAATCATAATGCTTGTGCTGTTATTAGCTGCTAATTCCTAGGTAGCCATTAGCCTTCTAGGTTTATGAGTAGTGATCTCAATTTAGCAAGCTTATTGTGTGGACTCAGGAAGGTCACAATATTTAAATACTAGTACATTTGGGGTGCATGATGCAAATTTTTGTTGATTCAGGCCCAAAATCTTACTAATAAATTGCTTTTTTGACCCATATGGCCTATAGCATTTTTCATTTATTTTCACTTATGTGGGTATTTAATCCTATTAATAGCATATTCACTCTTAGGATGTGTGAACATATCTTTTTTTTTTTTTTTTTTTTTTTTTTTTTTACTTTGCCTTTACCATTAAAAGGTCTTATATTTCAAGTTGCTAGAAGTAATTTATTTGTAGAATAAATACATTCCTTTTTTATGTGTTCCATTTTGTAAGTCCCTTCACCTTATAACATATAAATAAATACTCCCTTTTTGCATACAAACAGGCAAAACTCACACATGCAAGATTCTTGAATAAAGGATCCTTCCACTGGATTGCAAAAGTATATTATGAGCATTTAATACAAAATTAACATTTTTTTGTTACATAATTTTGTTTTCTAAAAACATAACTGTAAATTGTGCTACGATGTAAAGTAGTGTACTTTAAAAATCATAAAACATCAGTTAATTAACAAATCTCTGGACATGTAGTAGAAAAGAAACTAGAAATAGGGATGAATTGGATGGCATAATTCTCAATATTTCTCTCAAAGGGAATTGATACCATTATTTTATTAGGACTCAAAGATTGTTTTATGGACCAATACAGTTGTGATCTAAACTTGTATTCTCTTGCTAAAGTGTATAACAGTTAAGACTAAGTTTAAATTCCTCAAACACATCCTTGAAGAATGAAAGAACATTTGCTTTGCAAAAGAATACCCTTTTTCCCCTTTAATTTTTATTTTTTCTGAGAAAATTTAAATTTAAATTATTTTGTTATTATTATTTAAATATGGAATCTCATTCTATCACCCAGGCTGTCGTCCAGTGGGCAATCATGGCTCACCAGAGCCTTGAACTCCTGGGCTCATGCTGTCTTCTGGCCTCAGCTTCCAGGGTATCTGGGACTACAGTCATGCACCACCACATCCAGCTCATTTATTTATTTATTTTGTAGAGACAGGGTCCCATATATTGCCCTGGCTGATCTTCAACTCTTGGCCTCAAGTGATCCTCCCACTGTTCCCAAGAGTGCTGGAATTTCAGGCATGAGCCACCACACCTGACTCCCCTTTATTTATTTATTTTTTTACATGATTAATAATAGTGCAGTTTCAAGGAGCAAGTCTTTGTAATACTATTACCTGATTTGCCATAATACTACTCATCTTTTAGCCAAGCAATAATTATTTTCTAAACAGTCATATTTTCTAATTAAAAATGCTTATTTTCTAGTCAGTCTCTTACTTTAAATTTTTGACCAAATGAGTCTTGCTTAAAAAGAGAAACTAAAGCATATTTCACACATATAATTAGTTTGAATTATGATATTACAGCAATGTTTCCAGCTTTGAAAAAATATCAGAGTGTGCAATAATATTATCAATCTCAAATCGCATTAAAACAGTATTTTCTCCTTAAGATGATGTAATTTTTTTGGCTCATAATAAGCAGATTGTTTAATCTGTGCCATTTTGTTTCACTTCTCTAGAAAGCTGAGTAGTCCCTTCACACAAGTGCTTTGACATCAGTCAGCCACCACAGACCCTGAGTTCAAATGAAGGACTTTAATACCTCCTTGAAAGTCTAATGAACCTGTAGCATATTCACAACAGTTCAAAGGAAGTCCCATGAATCCATTTACATTAATTAAGTAACACAGAGTTTTTAAAACAAAACTTATTTTTAGCATGTGGAACTAGATGAAAAGCAGCTTTCTCTTCCTCCAAACCCATGTTCCATGATGATGCAAAAGCACAAAAAAAAAATTCTAAATGTTTTAACCACATTTTCATAAGTATGAAATGTAAAATGTTCTTTTTTTATTTCTCATTGCTAAAGCAATGCTGATCTTGCTACTATTGCTGCTACTGCTGCTGCTGCTATTACTTCTACTACTATTGCTAATAGTACTTTATCTGAATCCATTGAGAACATACCATCAAAGTCATCAGTTTAAAGATGAGTAAGCTGAGACAAAATGATTAAGTCTGACAAGTAAAAGAAGATTACATAAAATTGGTACACAGTCTCTCTTTAAATCAGGAAATACTAAGAAAACATGATAGAGAAATTTGCCTTTTCAATTCTTCATTCAAGTTGCTTATTATTATTATAAATATCTATGAAAAATCAACTTGTCTCCTGGCTTAAGAAGGAATTCTCTTCTCTGATACGTGGTTTGTCACACTGCCATCCTAAAAATGCCACCAGTGTACTTATGCTATATAAAATATTTGTCCCACTTAAGTCAAGATGTCAAGGTGAGCTTTTTTTTTTAAGAAAAATAAAGAAATATGATAAATTTTCTTAGTTATAAAGAAAATCATATTACATACTTTCATCACAATAATAATTATGTACCTTAATACTTATAAATACTGCATGTATGTAAACAAATTGAATGTATCTTCTTAGGATTTGGAAGCCACTAAACTGTTACACATTTTTGTTTTGATGATGTAGGTATTTTTTCTTTGATTAAAAATATTGTAACAAAAATCAAGACCAACAGACCTACAGATTATAGGAACTTTTTTATATTAAAAATTATAATGCAGCCTTAGCAGTAACATTTATCTTATAGCTATTGATGAGTGTATAAAAATTTGAAATATATTGCTTCAAAAGTATTTAGTTTTAGAAGCACTTTCAGAAATGTTGTAGTAATGTGATGAAGGTTGTTAATTTGAAGTAACATGAAGTTGAATTTAACTTACAGGTGTAAATGCAAAAATTTGCCTAAATACTATAACAATTTAAAATCTGGATAGAATACAAACTGGATCATAATATTATATTAAATATTATATGAAAGAATTTACATAAAACAAATACTTTTACTTCAGACAACAATAACTTGGTTACTTTTAATTTATAACTATTAATACTATTTTATCATATGATGATTTTTAAAAGTATAATATGTATTTAAATGAAATAGCCAAATAAAATAAAGATTTATCTGTCTATAACGTTTTCAAGGAAGACTAAAAGAATCATTTGAAATGTCTAGAAATATTATTTATTTGCAGATTTTCTCACAAACAGTAGTATAGTTGTGCTAGATAAAAGAATAACTTGGAATATCCAAAAATATTATTTCTTTGCAGATTTTCTCACAAACAGTAGTATAGTTGTGCTAGGTTCATCAACACTTTCAACAGATATTTTACAACTGCTATTTTCCCAGGCAGTGGGGTAGATATCTGGTAAATATTGTGAATAGAAAAAAAAAAATGAAATATCTGCCTCATGGTAACTATAGTCTATTGTCTATTCCAATTTTATAATGAAACTAAAGTACAATTTGTAAGTGGTGCTGATATTCAGTGCTTAGTTACGACTACCACCTCACCACCACTGCCACCATAATAATAAAGCACTAAACTAAAACAATAAAAGTCATGACTATTTTAAATAAATATCTATAAGTTATATTTAGAAATAGAACCAATGATTCAGAATTTAACAATTATTTTATTCAGAGTAGAGCAATTTGAGTGTATTATCATCCAATCAAGGAAGCCCCCAGTCGCCATCATTTTACTCCTTCTTTTTGAGACGGAGTCTCACTCTGTCGCCCAGGCTGGAGTGCAGTCTCCGCTCACGCAAGCTCCGCCTCCCGGGTTCATGCCATTCTCCTGCCTCAGCCTCCTGAGTAGCTGGGACTATAGGCTCCGGCCACCATGCCCGGCTAATGTTTTGTATTTTTAGTAGAGACGGAGTTTCACCGTGTTAGCCAGGATGGTCTCCATCTCCTGATTTTGTGATCCGCCCGCCTCGGCCTCCCAAATTGCTGGGATTACAGGCGTGAGCCACCGCACCCAGCCTAATTATTCTGCTTTTTAGGTTCCACATATAAGTAAGATCATTCAGAATTTATGTTTCTGTGTCTGGTTTAGTTTACTTAGTATAGTGCCCTTCAGATTTACCTACGTTGTTGCAAATGGCAGGGCCTCCTTCCTTTCTAAGGCTAATATTTCACTTTGCATAACACACACACATACACACATACACATGATTTTATTTATCTGTTTATTGTCAGTGGACACTTAAGTTGTTTCCCTATCTTAACCATGGGGGATAATGCTTGCGATAAACATGGGTACGCAGATACCTCTTTAAGATGCTGATTTCAGTTTCCTCCAGTATATCACTGGCAGAGGAATTGCTGTATCACATGGTAGTTGTATTTTGAGTTTTTAAAGAACGCTCCATCCTATTTTCCATAATGGCCATAACAATTTACATTCTCATCATCAGTGTACAAAATGTACAGTGTATGTTTTTCATATGCCTATTGGCCATTTTATGTCTTATTTGAAAAAAAAAAAATCTATTCAGGCCTTTTACCCATTTTTTTAATTGGATAATTTGGATTTTGGCTATCAGTCGAGGGTTTTTACTGGAAATCACACCATGCCAAATGAATTTCATATAATATCAGAGTTAATTCCATGACATATTATCTTTGAGGAAACACAGACTCAGAGACGTTAATTTTTTTAAAAGTTCTTAGAGTTAGAGTGAGCTGAAGAAGGATTCTGGTTAACTTTTTAAGAGTTCTAGAGTTAGAGTGAGCTGAAGAAGGATTCTGAATTCACATCTTTCTGATTCTTAAGCCTGTACTGTGTGGCACACCTCCAACTCTGAACTGGGTCTATCTGGTCATGCAAATTTTTCAAGTGTGGTTGTCTGCTTGCTTCCTTCAAGCAGCAAAATAATATAAGCAAGGAAGTATATTGTGCCACATTCCCCAATAATCACACGATTTATCTTGTAGATTGCCTCTTTAAAAACATTCCAAAGCTGCATTGGTATACTTCCTGAGAAAGAGAGGGGTACGAATGGTTTCACTGTGTAACTATGATACATTAGGTGATATATTCATCACACATGAAACCTGTTTATGTTTTCTCATTTCATTCAGGCTACAATCTCCTCTTCTTATACTTTCCATAAATTTGCGTGAATTCACTAAAGTTGCCTTGAGTATGTTAATGTTTTCCTTGACTAAGAATTCCATGCGATAGAAAGGGGAAGCTGCTTCTGAGAATCTTTAGCAGACATCATTTAATGTATTATGGAAACTGAGATCACTATTCTTGGAATTTCAAGTCTTTCTTAGATGAGAGTTATTTAATTTTTGCATAAAAATTGCTGATAAAAAGATTAGTGTATATGAGTATAAATCTTACATAAAAGAGTATTTAAATATACACAATAAGTTTTAAAACATTTTCTTTGGAATATTGATAGATAAACACAGTTTAAAATGCAATTGTCTGTGACAGAGCAGGTTTATCATTGAGAGCGTTTACAAAGTAAAAAAAAAAAAAAAAAAAAAAAAAAAAAGATAATTAGTTGCAAATGTCTTCTTACTTCTCTCATCTTGCCTTAAATGGTAACATTTTAGTCATGATGAGTTCTTTGCATTATAGCATACAAAATTTTGTAAATGCCCTTTTGTGTTTACGTGTGTCCATATTTTGTATTTTGTACACAGTTGTAGAAACTTTATTGTTAAAAATCACTAGATGTTGCATGACCTTTCCATAATTTTTAATTCTTAAAATAAAAATTCACTAATTTGTATTAAGAATTAGTGCAATAATTACAAATGGATATTTGCTATTTCTGGTTGTTCAATGTCCTTTGAATATCCCCTCCAATACCTTCATAAATCTCACTCTAGGAATCATGACTTTTGGAGGTAAAAGTAAAAACGCAAAACAAACAAAAAACTCACTAGCTTTCCCAGTATAATCTGTATTTTGCTGTATCTATTACTGCTGAATAGTAGGCATATTCTATGACCCAGTCCTATAACGAAACAATAAAAATGAATAGTCTTCAGCTACATACAACATACTAGATACAACTTAAAAACATAATGTTGAGTGGGAGAAAAAAAGTCAGAAGAAAACAGTGAATTGTGAATGCTTCCATTTAGATAAAGTTCAAAACCAATCAAAACTAAACTATGGAGTTGGGAGTTAAGGTAGTAGTAAAATTGGGGTAAGAGAAATAGAGTTATAACAGGGAGAGGGTAGAAAGAGGCTTTAGGGATGATGAAGATACTATATTCCTTGATTAGGTATGTTTATGTGGTTACATTCACTTTGTAAGATGTCTTCAAGCTGTAAAAATATAAGTTATATACTTTTTTCTATGTGTACTATACATTAGCAATAATATTATTGCAATGTTAATAAAATTCTTCTGAATCTTGGAGAAAACAAAAGGTAGACATTTTTTCAAACGTAGTAAGGCTATGTTCAGCTAGTCAGATATGCCATTGATAAGGTAAATTGATGCCGGGGGCTTCTGACAGTGCAGTAGTGAAGGCAACTGGTTCTTGGGGACAGCTCTGGTGGCGGGTTGGACAAGCGTTCACTACTGTGACGATGAAGTTTTGCTTTTATTATTCCTGGCTATTTCGTATGCAAGCTTGGTTTTGAGGTCTTCTCAAAGATTTTGTGACACATCTAATATCCTTTATTAAATTTCTTTCTATTTAAACTTGTTGAAGTTTAACCTGATGTTTGCAACTAGGCAAACTGATCTTTTTTTAAATTTTCTTATTTAAAAGATTAGATAAGATTTGTATTTATATATTAACCTTATATCGAACAACTTTGATAAACTCATTTAATTCTTTTATTATAAAATAAAACATAGTACAAGAAACTACTCAGAAAATTACTCTGATAATCTTGTGAAAGTTCTACTTTCAAAAATGTTTAAATTTGCACCTTCCTGATCCGTCTTTTCTTCCAATTCAATCACTAAAATAACTGAGATTCTTTGTTAACAGTTGGAAGAAAATTGAGATGCATCTGATACCTAGAATTCTTATAAAGAAGGAACTATTTTGAGTAGACAATGTCTAGTGCCAATGGAAGATCTGGAAGAGCGTTGCCAAGAAAAAGGCTTTTCTTTCCTACAGAGGCTGAGCAAAGAGCTGCAGATTTATTGTTAGGCCTGAAGAGCAAGGATGCAGAACAGAATGATAGCAAAAAACTAACCTAATTATAAATATATTCCAATCCAAAGTTTTAAAATTGGAAAAAAATCACATTAATTGTGAGTTTGGACCAGAGAGCACTAAAGGTATAGTGAAAAAGGGGTGGGGGAAAGAGTTAGACTAACTCTTATTTAATCTGCCATAATGAATATAAACTTAGCTATCAACCTAATTATAACTTCATTTTAAATGAATGATTACTGGAATTACAGGATTAATTTTAATTCTGGCATTTACTTATGCTTATTTAATTTATTTATATATGTTAAATGATAAAATTATTGTGTTGTATAATCGAAGAATCGTGTTCAGGTCAATATTAAAAGTTATTTATCAGGTGTGATCCTATTTTAGTTTTCTGTCTTCTGGGATGTTTGTTTATATAAAATTCTTGTGGGTGTTTTTAAAGATTTATAGATGTGTCTGTAAATCTGTTTCATGATACAGTATTATGCTTCATTATGTAGTATTATATTTCATGATGTAGTAATATTTTATAACTTATATTTGTAGAATATAATTTTAGGAATTCACTCAAATCATAATATTGGAAATTAGAGTGGATGAATCCAATGACTCTGTTTTTGAATAACGGCACAAACTGCTATGCATATTACATAAAATTGCTATTCTACTCATACATTTTATGCTTTTTATTAACATAAGTCCTATCTCTAAAACAATTCTGATTCAACCCTGTAGAGTAAGAACTTAATGCCTTGAAATAAATACACAATTGGAAAAACAGATCAGAGAATGGGAGTTTGAGTTGTCTCTGATGAAGCAAAGATTTCAATGAGTTTTGTAAGGGGAAAAAAATCAAAAGGGTAGAGGTGTTTATAGTATTCTCTGATGGTAGTTTGTATTTCTGTGGGGTCGGTGGTGATATCCCCTTTATCATTTTTTATTGCATCTATTTGATTCCTCTCTCTTTTCTTCTTTATTAATCTTGCTAGCGGTCTGTCAATTTTGTTGATCTTTTCAAAAAACCAACTCCTGGATTCATTGATTTTTTGGAGGGTTTTTTGTGTCTCTATCTCCTTCAGTTCTGCTCTGATCTTAGTTATTTCTTGCTTTCTGCTAGCTTTTGAATGTGTTTGCTCTTGCCTCTCTAGTTCTTTTAATTGTGATGTTAGAGTGTCAATTTTAGATCTTTCCTGCTTTCTCTTGTGGGCACTTAGTGCTATAAATTTCCCTCTACATACTGCTTTAAATGTGTCCCAGAGATTCTGGTATGTTGTATCTTTGTTCTCATTGGATTCAAAGAACATCTTTATTTCTGCTTTCATTTCGTTATGTACCCAGTAGTCATTCAGGAGCAGGTTGTTCAGTTTCCATGTAGTTGAGCGGTTTTGATTGAATTTCTTAGTCCTGAGTTCTAGTTTGATTGCACTGTGGTCAGAGAGACAGTTTGTTATAATTTCTGTTCTTTTACATTTGCTGAGGAGTGCTTTACTTCCAATTATGTGGTCAATTTTGGAATAAGTGTGATGTGGTGCTGAGAAGAATGTATATTCTGTTGACTTGGGGTGGAGAGTTCTATAGATGTCTATTAGGTCTGCTTGGTGCAGAGATGAGTTCAATTCCTGGATATCCTTGTTAACTTTCTGTCTCGTTGATCTGTCTAATGTTGACAGTGGAGTGTTGAAGTCTCCCATTATTATTGTATGGGAGTCTAAGTCTCTTTGTAAGTCTCTAAGGACTTGCTTTATGAATCTGGGTGCTCCTGTATTAGGTGCATATATATTTAGGATAGTTAGCTCTTCCTGTTGGATTGATCCCTTTACCATTATGTAATGGCCTTCTTTGTCTCTTTTGATCTTTGATGGTTTAAAGTCTGTTTTATCAGAGACTAGCAACCCCTGCTTTTTTTTGTTCTCCATTTGCTTGGTAGATCTTCCTCCATCCTTTTATTTTGAGCCTATGTATGTCTCTGCATGTGAGATGGGTCTCCTGAAGACAGCAGACTGATGGGTCTTGACTCTTTATCCAGTTTGCCAGTCTGTGTCTTTTAATTGGAGCATTTAGTCCATTTACATTTAAGGTTAATATTGTTATGTGTGATCTTGATCCTGCCATTATGGTATTAACTGGTTATTTTGCTCATTAGTTGATGCAGTTTCTTCCTAGGCTCGATGGTCTTTACATTTTGGCATGTTTTTGCAGTGGCTGGTACCGGTTGTTCCTTTCCATGTTTAGGGCTTCCTTCAGGGTCTCTTGTAAGGCAGGCCTGGTGGTGACAAAATCTCTAAGCATTTGCTTATCTGTAAAGAATTTTATTTCTCCTTCACTTATGAAACTTAGTTTGGCTGGATATGAAATTCTGGGTTTAAAATTCTTTTCTTTAAGAACGTTGAATATTGGCCCCCACTCTCTTCTGGCTTGTAGAGTTTCTGCCGAGAGATCTGCTGTCAGTCTGATGGGCTTCCCTTTGTGGGTAACCCGACCTTTCTCTCTGGCTGCCCTTAAGATTTTTTCCTTCATTTCAACTTTGGTGAATCTGGCAATTATGTGTCTTGGAGTTGCTCTTCTGGAGGAGTATTTTTGTGGCGTTCTCTGTATTTCCTGAATTTGAATGTTGGCCTGCCCTGCTAGGTTGGGGAAGTTCTCCTGGATGATATCCTGTAGAGTGTTTTCCAATTTGGTTCCATTTTCCCCCTCACTTTCAGGCACCCCAATCAGACGTAGATTTGGTCTTTTGACATAATCCCATACTTCTTGCAGGCTTTGTTCATTTCTTTTTCTTCTTTTTTCTTTTGGTTTCTCTTCTCGCTTCATTTCATTCATTTGATCCTCAATCGCTGATACTCTTTCTTCCAGTTGATCGAGTCGGTTACTGAAGCTTGTGCATTTGTCACGTATTTCTCGTGACATGGTTTTCATCTCTGTCATTTCGTTTATGACCTTCTCTGCATTAATTAGTCTAGCTGTCAATTCTTCCACTTTTTTTTCAAGATTTTTAGTTTCTTTGCGCTGGGTACGTAATTCCTCCTTTAGCTCTGAGAGGTTTGATGGACTGAAGCCTTCTTCTCTCATCTCATCAAAATCATTCTCTGACCAGCTTTGATCCGTTGCTGGCGATGGGCTGTGCTCCTTTGCAGGAGGAGATGCGCTCTTATTTTTTGAATTTCCAGCTTTTCTGCCCTGCTTTTTCCCCATCTTTGTGGTTTTATCTGTCACTGGTCTTTGATGATGGTGACGTACTGATGGGGTTTTGATTTAGGTGTCCTTCCTGTTTGATAGGTTTCCTTCTGACTGTCAGGACCCTCAGCTATAGGTCTGTTGGAGATTGCTTGAGGTCCACTCCAGACCCTGTTTGCCTGGGTATCAGCAGCAGAGGTTGCAGAAGATAGAATATTGCTGAACAGCGAGTGCACCTGTCTGATTCTTGCTTTGGAAGCTTCCTCTCAGGGGTGTACTCCACCCTGTGAGGTGTGGGGTGTCAGACTGCCCCTAGTGGGGGATGTCTCCCAGTTAGGCTACTCAGGGGTCAGCGACTCACTTGAGCAGGGAGACTGCCCCTTCTCAGATCTCAACCTCCGTGTTGGGAGATCCCCTGCTCTCTTCAAAGCTGTCAGACAGAGTCCTTCGCGTTTCACAGGCTACTACTCCTTTAGCTGAGCCCTGTCCCCAGAGGCGCAGTCTACAGAGACAGGCAGGTTTCCTTGAGCTGCTGTGAGCTCCACCCAGTTCCAGCTTCCCAGCGGCTTTAGTTACCTACTTAAGCCTCAGCGATGGCGGGCGCCCCTCCCCCAGCCTCGCTGCTGCCTTGCGGTTAGATTGCCGCAGACTGCTGTGTTAGCAAGGAGAGAGGCTCTGTGGGCGTGGGACCCTCCCGGCCAGGTGTGGGATACAATCTCCGGTGTGCCGGTGTTACAGCGCAGTATTGGGGTGGGAGTTACCCGATTTTCCAGGTGTTGTGTGTCTCAGTTCCCCTGGCTAGGAAAAGGGACTCCCTTCCCCCTCGCGCTTCCCAGGTGAGGCGATGCCTCGCCCTGCTTCAGCTCTCGCTGGTCGGGCTGCAGCAGCTGACCAGCACCGATTGTCCGGCACTCCCGAGTGAGATGACCCCAGTACCTCAGTTGAAAATGCAGAAATCGCCAGTCTTCTGTGTCGCTCGCGCTGGGAGTTGGAGACTGAAGCTGCTCCTATTCGGCCATCTTGCTCCGCCCTCAACTGTTGATAATTAACACAAAGGGAATATCTCATAGAAACTCCAGAGGGATAGTTTTCAATTGCTTCCAAAAGTGTAGTGCTTCTTTCCTTTCCCTGACAAATATTTGTTAAATGTGAATATGACTACATGGTAAGCACTGTTATTGAATGTGCATACAAGGCAGTGAAGAAAACAGTTTAACCTTTGAGCTCTTGGAGTTTACGATTTAATGGGGAAGAAGTGAAATATAAAAATATATGTATAAATATCAGGTCCAAAATGAAATTAAATGAAATAAAGCAGGGTAAGATGATAATGAGTGTCAGAGAAGAAAATTACAATTTTATATCAAGTGCTGAAACCAAGTTTTTTCTTAAGTGACTATTGATAATAGACCTAAGAGCAGACAGAGAAACTATGTTATGCAGAAATCTGGGAAAGGAATATTCCAACTGGAGTAATAGAAAGCACAAATATACTACAGTATTCAAGATGAAAGGATAAACCTTAGCAACTTGAGTGTAAACTACAACCAGAGGAATGTGCATCAGTATATCTCTTGAAGAGGGTTAATATTGTAAAACTAGTATGTTCATAGGAACTCACTGCTGGGAAAACAAGAATGTGCAGATATGGAAAATGTTAGAAGATTGAGATCTGATGGCAGAATCAAGGGAAAAACCATGATTTTCTGGATCATTAAACATGGTGAGTAAAGCAAGTTGCTAACTAAAATGGTCCTCAATATCCAGGCTTCATATGCAACATGTTGTGTGAAATCAGGTTGTCTAGGAATTAAACTTCTGAGTAACACCCTATGCTTAAAACCGTAAAACACTGTCATAGCTATGTCCAACTATTGAACATCTGTTGGCAAAATTCACAGCCTGGGACCTTCAGAGAATAGCTTTTTTCATACTTCTCATATAGAACACTCCCAAGCAGAGAAGAATAAAAAATAAAACATGCTTAAGTATTATATTTATACATATTTGAATTCAATTTATACTATGCAAGCAGATATAAAAGTAGCCACTCTTTTATAAGTGCAGGTAACATTACAATCTATTTTTTAACCATTAGGGTTGTTCAAATGCATTCATGTTCATCATATAAACTAAAACAGTTCATGAAGATACAGAATATTCTCTATCATGGTTCGATTTGTCATATTCACATCTCTCTAGGTCACCATGCACTGAAATAAATGGACTTTAATGAATAAGGAGATAACTTATTAGCTGGATATTTCCTGAGATTAAAGGATTTCAGCTTGACTTTAAAAACTTTATTAAGCAGAGACTCATCATTTATCTTAGCCAAACTGTTGATGGAGATGTCTAGCTTTTATTTCACGTCTAGATTAAGTTATTTTTTCTCTTTTTGCTTTGAGTTATCAGATTCTATTTTTATAGAAAATAAAATTTAAATCCAATATGTCTTATTTATATAGTATCAACCCTTCCTCTGCTATGTGTTCATCAGTTAGAACTTGCATATCCCAGACCCTCAGCACATATACTGTACTCTACATTATGTGGGATCTATTAAAAAATAATTGTAAACTGAAAACAGTGGCATGAGTCTGTGGTTTCAGCTACTTGGGAAGCTGAGGCAGGAGGACTGCTTGAACCTAGGAGTTCAAAGCCAACCTGGA
The DNA here is from genome assembly GCF_002776525.5 of Piliocolobus tephrosceles. Classification (NCBI taxonomy): domain Eukaryota; kingdom Metazoa; phylum Chordata; class Mammalia; order Primates; family Cercopithecidae; genus Piliocolobus; species Piliocolobus tephrosceles. The sequence goes on along the minus strand of NC_045434.1, from coordinate 52,313,897 downwards.
CATCACAGTGAGACCCTATCTCTAAAAAAATTGGTTTTAAATATAAACCTTCAAATGTCATTATAGCAGTGGCTTGTTACGAAAGCAGAAATAACTATACTAGGGGGCTTACAGAATTCCGTAACATGTCAAAATTTAGGATATATTATTATATAATTTGAAACCACAAATTTTGAAATTTTATACAAGTCAGTTGGGCACTTCTTTCTCCTTAGTCTATGTCTTCCTGGATTCTCTTTCATGACCCCAAATAAGCAAGATCACAGAAACTACATTTTAGTTTCAGCTCCACGATTTATTAGCATTATCAGTTAGAATTTCTCAACGTTTCCTCTGCAAAATGAGGAAAATATTAACTGACATACCATATAAATTCATTCTTTACTGTTCATTAGAAATCAGTACATAGTAGGTAATAAACAAATGCTCTCTTTTTTTCCTTTAGCATTTAATAACTGTCCTATGAAATGTTTGTTTCTATGTTTACTAGTTTCATTTTCTGTACCTTTACAGCAAATCTCAATAAAAGGCTCTTGCAAACACTTCAGAGAGATAAATTTCTCTCCTCTTTACACACAGTCATTTTTCTCAAACTTTTTCCATCTCTTCCTAAGGTCAGAGTTGTTTTCTGTTGTAGTAACATTGAAGGTATGGTGCTTGAGAAGGAAACTGGGTTTGATTACAGACTAGATCTTAGATTATGGCTAATCACTTCAACTCTATGAGATTCCAAGTTTAGTCATTTATGAGATTCACTCTGTAGTCATTTTAGTAATGCTTAACCTCTTACGGCTTGGTTAAATTTTAAAACTACGAGGTTGTTTCTAAGAGTTAAAGGTGCCTTTCAAGTTAAATTGGTACCATATACTGTAGATGTTTGCAAAAGAGTTTCATTGTCCTTCCCAGTTTGGCAATAAGTGTCAGGAGGAATCATACTTTAGAAAATAAAAGGAAAGCAAATGTTTTAATTCAAATAGTTTAATTATTAGCACTTAATATAATTAATATTTTAAAATTACAATAGTATTTTTACTATTACCACAGTAAAAATTATGTAAAATAATTTATGTAAACCATGGGGTTACTAAAAATAGTGAAATATTTTTAAATATTTTAACTTTTAATAATATTGTACTACTTTAATCTAACGAGAGTATTCAAAATTAAATGTGCACCATAAGCTTAGTAAAAATTTACTTTGTGTATTTTGAATACTTTTATTTAACACATAGGTAATGTGTCTCAAAAGCAAATATAAGAATCTGTAAAAGCCACTTTTGAAATCAGTGTTTTGTAAGGCAGATACTTACTACTTGTCCACATATATGATAAAAGGATAATATGATACAATGATTACTATATTACCAAAGTACGCGACCTAAGGTTAATATAAGGAGGAGCCTCAGAAAATAAAAGTTTATTTCTCATCATGCAGCATTTCAATGTAGGTATCTGTGATCAAGTAGCTCTCCTAAAGAGTTGTACTTTTGCTTCGATTTCCTAATCTCCCAAACATCCTAGCTACTGGAGGGAAAAACGATCAGTCAGGCTGAGAAAGCACAAACTCATTAAATTGCTGTAGCATCAGTGTGACTGTCCCGAATTCAGGAACAAAGCTACAACCAACTGTACAGGAAGATTGAAATTGTAAGGTAGATACATGCACAGGACGAAGAGAACATAGATGATAGCACTAGAGGTAATGCTTCCACACATACATTTTTATCTCTAAAAGCTAATTTGCTGTTCTTTTGTTCGTTTGTTTTTTCCCAAGGTGGCAGATTAGAGGATTTCAGCAGGTCTTAGCCACTTGGAAATAGCAAACTAGTGCATGAAGTTCAACTCTCTAAGCTTTAATTCAAGAAAGAAAACAGCAATGTACCAGAATAGCCAAGGACAGCCCAGACCATGGGGAGAAGAATCTGGGCAAGCATCCCCTGTAATGGCATTTGGTGGATAAAAGTGAGTGAAGCCCCTGTGTGTGAGAGGGGTGGTAAGCCTCACTCTGTGACTCACCTTCCCACCTGGGATCTAGGCAACCCAGGCTAAGAGAGCATACTGTTTCTCCCGAGACCCGGAGCTAACTGGGGGAGAGGCTGAGACATGGAGAGGGAAAGCGGTATCGTTATTTGTCCCCCTAAATCTCATGTTGTATTGTTATCCCTCGTGTTGGACGTGGGGCCTGGTAGGTGACTGGATCATGAGGGTGGATTTCTCATGAATGATATGGCGCCATCCACTTGGTACTGTTCTCACTATAGTGAACGAGTTCTCATGAGATCTGGTTGTCTAAAAGTGTGCGGCACCTCCTTCCACTCTCTTGTTTGCTTTCACCAGGTAAGGCGTCCGCTCCAGCTTTCCCTTCTGCCCTGACTAAAAGCTTTCTGAGGCCTCCCCAGAAGCCAAGCAGATGCCAGAACCATGCTTTCTGTACAGCCTGCAGAACGATGAGCCAATTAAACCTCGTTTCTTTATAATTGCCCAGTCTCAGATATTTCCCTATGTCAATATAAGAATGGCCTAAAAGCAAGAAACCTGGAGCCAGGCACAGTGGCTCACGCCTATAATCCCAGCACTTTTGGGAGTCCAAGGCAGGTGGATCACATGAGGTCAGGAGTTCAAGACCAGCCTGGCGAAAATGTCAAAAACCCCACCTCTACTGAAAATACAAAAATTAGCCAGGCGTGGTAGCACATGCCTGTAGTCCCAGCTACTAGGGAGGCTGAGGCAGGAGAATCACTTGAACCCCGGAGGCTGGAGGTTGCAGTGAGCCGAGATGGCACCACTGCACTCCACCCCAGGAGAAAGAGTGAAACTGCATCTCAGAAAAACAGAATGGAAGAAAGGAAAAAAGGCACTTGGAAAAGCTCCAGGCATTCTCCCAGAGCTAAGACTCAGAGAAGGATGACATTTTTAAACTGGGCTTATATAAATTCACTAATTGTTTTGTGACCTAGCAACCTCGGCCACCACAGATATTTTATGGTGAAGTCAGAGATTGGAGCGCTTATTCTGGAGTAGGGGAAATGCCCCCACAGCCAGAATTGAGTGGCAAATATGGAGAGCGTCCAAGCGATTGGCACTAGTATTAGGCGCTCTTCTGCCATAGCAGAGTTACTGAAGCTAAGGTTTCTACTGGGTAGCAAGGCTTGCAGACAGGGACAGCTTTGTGACCTGGAGTGTGCATCTGTCATTGTTAGGTGCTCCAGACTGCTCCCTTGTTTAGCTGGGAGCACTTATTCTGGAGTGGGAGAAGTGCCAAGGAGTGGGAAGGAGGTGTACCCCACTCCGCTGCGGATCTAACCATTGGCACAAAGCACCCCTGAGAGAGAAGAGCACAGCCCATCAAAGACCCCAGCCCATCAAAGACCCCCTTGGGTCAAGGGAAACATGAGCAAGGCACCAGAAGCTCATGAAACATGAGCAAGGCACCAGGAGTTCCCAGGGAAGGGAACAGAAAAAGAATCTGTATGCCTGGGAGAGGGAGAGCAAAGTGAGTGTGGGATATTGCTTTGGAACTCAGTGCTGATTTGTTACACTGAAATACAACACAAGGAAGAATTCTGCCAGTACCCATGGAAGAATTTAGATCAGCCCTGGGTAAAATGGAAATCTTCTGTCCTAAGTGGGAGGAACTCAAGTCCTGGCTGACTTCACTGCCAGTTGAATAAAATGGCCTGGAGTCCCATGTTAATTTGATTGGCTGTCAGGCCACAATGACTGCAGTCCTAAGGCAAGCCCTCTTTTATCACTGGTTCTAGATACAGTGAACTTGGGGTGCAACCCAGTGTGATACTGGCTGTGGCAACCATGGGAGTGCCTGTATTGACCCTGCCCCAACCCCAAGCAGCAAAGCTCAGGGAGAGACTTTTTCTACTTGGGGGAAGGAAAGGAAAGAGCAAAGACTTTGTCTTGTAACTTGGGTACCAGCTCAGGCACAGTGAAATAAAGGACCTAGAAGATTCCCGAGTCCCCAGATTCCAGGCTTTTGCTCCTTGATGACATTTCTAGACACACTCCAAGCCAGAAAGGAATCTACTACCCTTGAGGGCTGGACCTAGTCCTAGCAAGATGCAGTATCTGCTGACTAAAGTGGCCTTGGGCCTTGAATTCATATTAGCAGTAGCCAAGCAGTGGTGACCATGGGTCTTCAGTGAGCCCCAGTACTGTACTGGTCTAGGAGACTATAAGCTTCCGGTGCAACCTAGCATGTTGCCAGCTGTAGTAGCCATGGAAGTGCCAGAATCACCCCTCTGCCAACTCCAAACAGCCTAGCACAAAGGGAGACTCGTCTGTTTTGGGGAAAGTGAGGGAAGAGAGCAGAAGACATCACCTGAGACTTAGGGAATCTTTTCTTACCACCGATGCTGTGTTTCTAGGAGTTCACAAGCATTGTAGTGTTCTCAAGCTTCAGATATCTCTTAGTATTAAAACAGCTGCAAAGATCACAGTATTAGGTAACAGCATTCAGTCCCCTTTGGATTCTTGAGAAGTTATCTCAAGAAAGACAGGTAAAAACTAAGCCAGACTGCAGAGATTAAAGTAAATAACAAACTCTACAATGCCTAGACATCCAAAAACATCCACAAGAATAAAGAATATTCAGGAAAACATGATCTCAGCAAATTGACTAAATAAGGCAGCAGTGACCATTCCTAGAATAATGGAGACATGTGACCTCTCAGACAAGGAATTCAAAGTAATTGTCTTGAGAAAACTCAACGAACTGCAAGATAATACAGAAAAGGAATTTAAAATTGTGTCAGCTAAATTTAACAAAGAAATTGAAATAATAAAAATATATGAAACAGAAACTTAGGGGCTTAAAAATTCAATTGGCAAGTTGAAAATGCAACAAAGTCTCTCAACAGTAGAATTGATCAAGTAGAAGAAAAAATAGTGAACTCAATGACAAGCTATATGAAAATACATAGGCAGAAATAAAAAAAGAAGAAAGCAGTAAAGAAGGATGAAGAACACCTACAAAATCTAGAAAATAGCCTCAAAAGGGCAAAACTAAGAGTTATTGGCCTTAAAGAGAATGTAGAAAAAGAGATTGAGGTAGAAAGTTGATGCAGAAAAATGATAACAGAGAACATCTAAAACATAGTGAGAAAGATATGATTATCCAGATACAGAAATGTCAAAGTACAACAGGCAGACTCAACCTAAGAAGGACTACTTCAAGACATGTAATAATCAAACTCTCTAAGTTAAAGGGCAAAGAACGGATACTAGAAGCAGCAAGGTGAAAAGAAATATATAACATATAAAGGAGCTTGATGTATATGGCATCAGGGTACGCAGAGGAAATCCTGTAGTCTAGGAGGGAATGTGATAACATTTTTAAAGTGATAAAGAAAAAAATGCAATCTAAACTTTTGTATCTAGCAAAGTTGTTCTTCAAATATGAAGAAGAAATAAAGATTCCCCAAGACAAAAGAAAAAAAAAAGAAAAAAAAAAACTGAGAAATTTCATCAATATCAGACCTGTCCTACAAAAAATACTAAAAGGAGATCCTCACTTCAAAATAAGGCAGTAACAAGAAACAAGAAATTATCTGAAAGTATAAAACACACTGATAAAATAAGTACACATTCAAATATGGAATATTTTAATATTTTAACTGTGGTGGCAAGCCACACATATTTTTGGTATGAAGACATAACAAACCTATCAAAAATGATAATGACTACAAAAATTTGTTGAGATATACACAAATATAAAATAAGTATATAAATAGACATAATAAAATATGAAAAAGACCCAACTGTATGATGCCTTTAAGAAAGTTACTTCACCTAAGAAGATTCACATAGATTTAAAATGAGGGAAAGAAAAGAGATACTCTATGCAAATGGAAACCCCCCAAAAAAGACCAGGGATTGGCTGGGCCCAGTGACTTAACACCTGTAATCCCAGCATTTTGGGAGACCAAGGTGGGTGGATCACTTGAGGTCAGGATTTCAAGACCAGCCTGGCCAACATGGAGAAACTCCGTGTCTACTAAAAGTACAAAAAGTTAGCTGGGTGTGGTGGCAGGTACTTGTAATCCCAGCTCCTCAAGAGGCTGAGGCAGGAGAATTGCTTAAACAGGGGAGGCAGAGGTTGCAGTGAACCGAGATGGCGCCATTATATTCCAGTCTGGGCAACAATACCAAAACTCCATCTCAAAAAACAAAAACAAAACAAAGCAACAACAACAACAAAAAAACCACCTGGGATTGTTATTATTTACATCAGATAAACTATATTTTATTTTAAAAGACACAGATTTTCATTATGTAATGATAAATGAGTCAATTCAGTAAGAAGATACAATTGTCTATATATATATATATATACACACACACACAATAGTACAGCACTAAGATATATAAAGCAAATATTATTAGAGGTAATGGATGAGAGAGAGAAAGAGAGAGAAAGAAAGAAAAAAAGAAAAGGAAGAAAGAAAGAGAAAGAAAGAAATGAAAAGAAAGAGAGAGAGAGAAAGAAAAGGAAGGAAGGAAGGAAGAAAGGAAGGAGAGAGAGAGGGAGGGAGAGAGAGAGAGAGAGGGCGAAAGAAAGAAAGAAATTGATAAAGAGAGTCCAGTACAATAATACTTGGGAATTTCAACTCCTCACATTAAGCATTAGACAGATCATCTGGTCACAAAATATAAAAAGTAACATAAGGCCTAATCTACATATAGACCAAATGAACTTAATAGACATTGATAGAACATTTCATTCAACAGCTATGGAGCACACTTTAGCTCATGGAACATTCTCAAGGAGAGACCATATGTTAGAACACAAAATAAGTTTCAAAAAATTCAAAAAGTTAAAATTCTATCAAGTGTCTTTTCTGACAACGTGGAATAAAACTAGAAATGAATACCAAAAAACGTTAGGAAAATACACAAATACATATAATTAAAAAATATGCTCTTGCACTACCACTGGATAAAGATGAAATTAAAAAGTTTTGGCTGGGCGCGGTGGCTCATGCCTGTAATCCCAGCACTTTGGGAGGCCAAGACAGGCGGATAACGAGGTCAGGAGATCAAGACCATCCTGGCTAACACAGTGAAACCCCGTCTCTACTAAAATACAAAAAAAAAAAAAAAAAAAAAATTAGCCGGGCGTGGTGCCGGGCACCTGTAGTCCCAGCTGTTCCGGAGGCTGAGGCAGGAGAATGGCCTGAACCCGGGAGGCGGCGCTTGCAGTGAGCCGAGATTGCGCCACTGCACTCCAGCCTTGGGGGACAGAGCGAGACTCCGTCTCAAAAAAAAAAAAAAAAAAAAAAAAAAAAAAGAAATTAAAAAGTTTCCTGAAACTGATAAAAATAAAAACACAGCTTACCAAAACCCATGGAATATAGCAAAAATAGTACTAACAGGGAACTTTATAGCAATATATGTCTACATCAATAAAGTAGAAAAATTTGAAATAACCTAATGATGCATACTAAAGAAACAGAAAAGCAAAAGCTAACCAAACCTGACATTAGCAGAAGACAAATAAACATTAGAGAAGAAATAAGTGAAAGTGAAGCAAAAAATAATAATAATAATTAAAGTCAACACAATGAAATATCAGATATTTGAAAAAAAACACTGACAAATTTTTAGCCAGACTAATGAAGAAATAAAACTCAAAAAAATAAAATCAGAGATGAAATATTAGACATTGCAGCGGGTACTTCAGAAATGTAAAGGATCAATAGAGACTTTTATGAGAAACTGTATGCCAACAAATTGGAAAACCTTGATGAAACAAGTAAATTCCTAGACACAAACAGCCTAGTAATATTGAACCACGAAGAAATACAACACCTGAACACAGCAATAACAAGGAAGGAGATAGAAGCAGTAAGAAAATCGTCTCCCATCAAATAAAAGTTTGGGATTTCATGCTTTCGCTCTGAATTCTACCAAACACTTGCAGAAGAATTAATATCAATTCTACTCAAACTACTCCAAAAAAAAAAAAAAAAAAAATGAGGAGGAGAAACTACTTTCAAACTAATTCTGCCAAGGCCAGTATTATTCTGATACTGAAACTAGAGAAAGACAAACCAACAAAACCTCCAACCAAGTGAGATTCATGTCAAGAGTGCAAGATATATAGAACATATAGAAATCAATGAACACATAGAAATCAATTAACATAAAAATCAACATCAAATCAACATATAGAAATCAATAAACAGAATACATTCCATTAATAGAATGAAGGACAGGAACGATAGGGTTACTTTAGCAGATGCTGAAAAAGCATTTCATAAAATTCAACATCTCTTCCTGATAAAAGCTCAGCAAACTGGGTTAAAGAAACATACCTCAGCACATTAAAGGTCATTAAAACAAACCCACAGGTAATATTGTACTGAACAGGAAAAAAAAAACAAACAAAAAACTGAAAGCCTTTTTCTCCAGATCTAGGACAAGACAATTCAATTTAGTGATTGAATTGGAAGAAAAGGCAGATGAGAAATGTTCAATTGTGTACTTTAGCCAATGTTATACAACATGGTACTGGAAGTCCTAGACAGAGCAATTAGAAAACATAAAGAAAGAAAGCACATTCAAGTTGAAAATTAAGAAGTCAAATTATCCTTGTTTGTATATGATATGATCTTATATTTAGAAAATTGTAAAAAACTTTAAAACAATTAGAACTATCAAATTCAGTAAAGCTGCAGGATACAAAATCAACCTACAAAACTCAGTAGCATTTCTAAATGCCAACAGTGAACAATCTGAAAATGAAATCAACAAAGCAATCCCATTTACAATAGATAAAAATAAAATTAAATATCTATCTAGGGATAAACTTTAACAAAAAGTAAAATATCTCTACAAAGATAACTATAAAATTTTGATGGAAGAAATTGAAAACGACACAAAAAAATGGAAAGATATTCCAAGTTCATGGACTGGAAGAATCACTGTTGTTAAAATGTTCATATTACCCAAATCAATCTATAGATTTAATGCAGTTGCTGCCAAAATACCAAAGACATTCTTCAGAGACATAGAAAAACAGTCCTAAAATTTGTATCAAACCACAAAAACCTGTAATAGCCAAAACAATTATGAGCAGAAAAGAGCAAACCTGGAGGCCTTATAATACGTGACTTCAAACTACAAAGCAACGGTAAACAAAATAGCATGGTACTGACATATAAACAGATACATAGATCAATGAAAAAGATTCAAGAATCCAGAAATAAATCAATGAATTTCCAGTAAACTCATTTTAAATAAAGTAACCAAAAACATACATTAGAAAAAGGACAATCTCTTCCATAAGTGTCACTAGGAAACTGGATATTCATATGCAGAAGAATGAAGATATGTCCCTACCTCTTACCTTATACAAAAATCAAATCAAAATGGCTTAAACACTTCAATGGAAGACCTGAAACTACCGGAAAAAAATGTTGAGGAAACACTCCAGGACATTGGCCTGGGCAAAGATTTCTTGAATAAGACCTCAAAAGCACAGATAATCACAGAAAAATTGACAAAAGGGTAACATCAAGCTAAAAAACTCTGCAGAGCAAAGGAAAATGTCAACAAAGTTAAGAGCCCACGTACATAACAGGAAAATATTTGCAAGCTACCCTTCTAGCAAGGGGTTAATAAACAAAATATCTAAGGATATCTAACAACTCAATAGCGATAAATAAATAAATAAATAAATTTAAAAGATATGCAAAATTTCTGAATAGACATTTCTCAAAAGAAGACATACAAATGGCCAATAGGTATAGGATAAAATGCTCAGCATCATTAATCTGTGGCTTTAATCAAAAAAGAAAAGAAAAAGCAGTAACTGATGCTGTGGAGAATGTGGAGAAAGGAAATCTCCTGTACACTGTTGGTGGGAATGTAACTGAGTAAAACCACTATGGTGATCAGTATGGAGGTTCCACAAAAAAACTAAAAATAGAGCTATCATATGATCCAGAAATTGTGCTACTGGGTACATATCCAAGTAAAGGAAACATTGCATCAAAGAAGTATCTGCACTGTCATGTTTCTTGCAGCACTAACAACAACAGCCAAGATGTGGAATCACCCCAAGTGTCCATCAACAGATTCATGAGTTAAAAGAGTCGTACAAACATACAATGGAATATTATTCAGGCATTGAATTGAATCAAGTTTTCTAAGGGCTCTCCAATCATAAGGAACTCTGAGTCAGTTAAACCTCTTTCTTTATAAATTACCCGGTTTGGGGCATTTGTTCATAGCAGCATGAGAACTGACTAATACAGCCATATAAAAGAATGAAATCCTATCATTTGTAACCATGTGATGGAACTTGGAGACATTATATTAAGTGAAGTTAGCCAGGCACAGAAAGACAAATATCGCCTGCCCTCACTCAGATGTGGGACCTAAACAATTTTGATCTCATGGAGATAGTAGAATAGTTACTAGAGGAAGGGAAGGGTACTGGGGAGGGAGAAATACAAAGAGGTAAATGGGTACAAAAGTACAGTTAAATAGAAGGATTAAGATTCAGTGTTTGATAGCACAATATGGAAACTACAGCTAACAATAATTTACTGTATATTTCAAAGTAACTGGAAGAATGGAATTAAATCTTTCCAACATGAAGAAATGATAAATGTTTGAGGTCATGGATATCCCCATCACCCTAATTTAATCATAACCATGGTATGTTTCTATCAAAATTTCACATTATTTCATACTTGTCAACAACTATTATGTATTCATAAAAATTAAATGTAAAAAATGTAAGGAACCAGTTCAATGTGAACTCCTCAAACACCCCAGATTGGGATATATATTGTTTTGCAGTGTAATTATTGGCCTGAGGTAGTATGCAATTCTTTTTATAGGTGGCTTTATAGGTGAGGTGATTCTTTTTATAGGTGGCTTTTAAATAACTGACAAAGAAAAAAAGGCATATATGAGTAAATTTACACCCTCAGTAAGCTTAACTTTTTTTGGACCAATCTCTTAGGAAAACAGAAGTACATCATTGTCATAAATAGATGTGACACTCATAATTTGAAAAAAAAAAAAAAACTGTTGCAGTATATTTATTTGGAGATATTTCTACACTTTTTTCTACTGATTCCTTTTTTGTGTTTTTTCTTCTCCAGAGAATACTCTAAATAAGTAATGTTTAATTATCTGAATGAACTTTAGTAGTATTATGTATATTTCAAAATATTAACCTGCCATTTCTATTTGTTTTATATGATTTTATTTATGTGTTTAGGGATAATTCATATTTTGGTTATATTGTTTATATGCCTGAATGCTTAGTGGCTTTTTATGTATTCATTTAAAAAATCCTCAGAAGAGTTCTCTGTTTTTGATTTGGTTCCTGTGCTTGTTTATTCATAGGCATTTTATAGTTTTTCTAATCATATTAAATGAAATATTGTCTTCTAATATGTGTTCAAAATTGTTCTTTAAACAGAGAAATGTTACTTATATTCTATATTTAGTAGCCAGAAAGTTTAATAAATTAACTTTTATTTTCAGTGTCTAACAACTAATGATATATAAATGATGGTAACTTGTACAATATTTTAAAAATTAAAATTCTCAATTATATTTACTCTTTAACTTCACTTTCTGCTAGTTACATACCAATGTCAAAAATAGTGATAACATGGACATGGTATTGCAATAAACCTGATTTAGATATTAGGACTAGATTAATTTCAACTAGAATCCTCAGGAAATATCTATTCCTTTGCTACAATTGTCTTGGTACACATTTTGTTCATTTCTGATTCATTTTATCTTTTGAGGTCTGCTCTCTTAAATCCCTATCTGTTGCTTGAGCTAATTAGCTAAAAGCAATTACAACTTTTCCACTTATTTTTCTGTTTTTCTTTCCTATGGAGAGTTTTAGGGAGGGTCTAACGTTATAGTTTCTTTGGGTTACTATTTTAAAACCCTTTTGTGTGATCTCGCTCCACATTTGGTAATATCAATAAGATTCTGTACAAAGTAAGATCCATTCATTCATATAATCTGTTTCTAGAAATAATTTCTGCCATCATTACCTTTCTCCTTTCTTCAGTACTATTGAATTTGCTTAACATGTTAGAGAGAGTCTTGAATTTTTTTTTTCTATCAATCCAGTTTGTACTTCAATGTCATCTAACAAACTCTATTCTCACTTTCTGCTGAGCAAGGCTAGTGCTACATATATATATATGTGCATTTTCAAAAAAATATCCTTCCCTAATGTCTCAGTTAGAGAGAGGATAGACAGGACATTTTATGTCTAAATTGAGGTAAGAAATTGTTTAAAAATAATAACACAATATTCTTATGTAGTTGAGTATTTCTCAATTTTACATGTTATCTATTCTGAAGAAACATTTGAATGCATAACCTGCTGAGAAAAGATATTATGTTGAAGGGAAATAAATTGTTGCTAGGAAGTATATAAGTTAATTAAATAAATTACTCATTCAATTTAAATAACATTATAATAATAACAAGACAGTTAGTATCAAACTGAGTAGAAACCTGTGCAACTATCAGAATACCAAAAGAATGTGGTTAAAAAGCCCTTAAACATGAGGGGAAATTTATCCTTTAATTGTAAACAATCACGTTGCCAATCCCAAAAGACATAATTTTAATATCCAATAGACATTTTGAGGACATTATTTACTAGAAAACAAAAACTTCTACCAAGAAAAAAGTAAATAGATACATAATTTACTAATATGCTTATCTCAGCAGACAAATGCTAGCAGAGTTACACACAATTAATATTCTTATCTCCAAGCACTTTAGCATTTTTCTCAGTGGAGGTAATAAAAACATTTGAGTAAGAAAATATTTTATTACATGGAAATATCCTGCACAGTATAGGACTTTTATTATCTGACTGACTTGAGAAAATTAATATTTGCTATCATTACAATCAGGTACCATGCCAAAAATAAACTGGCAATTATCTGCCTATTTTGTGTACTACCCTTTTGATTTTTTTTTTTTTTTTTTTTATTATACTTTAAGTTCTAGGGTACATGTGCATAACGTGCAGGTTACATATGTATACATGTGCCATGTTGGTGTGCTGCACCCATCAACTCGTCAGCACCCATCAATTCATCATTTATATCAGGTATAACTCCCCAATGCA
>NC_045434.1:52272492-52290753 GCF_002776525.5 Piliocolobus tephrosceles | reverse complement strand
TCACTTGGACTCGGGAAGGGGAACATCACACACTGGGGCCTATCATGGGGAGGGGGGAGGGGGGAGGGATTGCATTGGGGAGTTATACCTGATATAAATGATGAATTGATGGGTGCTGACGAGTTGATGGGTGCAGCACACCAACATGGCACATGTATACATATGTAACCTGCACGTTATGCACATGTACCCTAGAACTTAAAGTATAATAAAAAAAAAAAAAAAAAAAAAAATTATCAACAGTTTACAATTGCAGATTACCAGCAAAATATTTAAGCATTGCTAGAAATATTCTCTGCATTTACTGAATTCCACTTTGTACCTTATGAGTTTGAGGAAAAAAAAATCACAAAGCAAAACAAAAACAAAAGTCAATATCTTACAATGATATTTTGGAGCAAGTTTTTTCTATATATTAAAGTAATGTGCAGTGATTATATTTATTCAAACTTATGCTCCGAATAACAAAGTGGAAGGATCTGTTTTGAAAACATGACTTGACAACAGCTTTATGGAAAATAATTTTTGTACTCACAGTGAAAGAAAATAATAGTTTTAAGTTCTCTTTAACCAGTTAAAATAAAACATCAACTTTTAATGTTGTATTTTGGACCTCTATAAATCTGAATTTAAATATATAATTGTTAAGAAAATACAATTAAAACATTTGAAATGTCATTTCTCTACATAAGAGCAACTCTCTCAAGAGTATGGATAAATATATCCATTTTTATCCTTAACAATTTTACATGGTAGATCAATGAACAATAAAAATATTGTTTTTTTCTTGGAACAACAACAAACCATTTACTAGTTCCAGCGTGTATATTATTTTATAGTTTGTAAGCTTTGCATATGACACTATGTAGAATATGAATTTAAATTTTCATATTTTTTCTTTTACTACAGGTACATATAACTCTAGATGTCTATAGACTACATTCAAAATTGTTTTCTGTCTTCATAAAGATTATGTGATTTAGGAGAAACATACCTTCAGAATATAGACTACTGATCTACAGATTTTAAAACTATTTTTGTCTATTTTTAATAATAGCATTTATTAAGGCATTATGCTCATTTTAAAGAGCTATTGTACTAATTATATCATCATCCGGAAATTAATATTTATTTTATTGAATAATATTAGTCAAAGTTTAATGGCAATTTTGGAACATTTGGTGAAACATATATTAAATATTTACAAAGTTGGCCGGGCACGGTGGCTCAAGCCTGTAATCCCAGCACTTTGGGAGGCCGAAATGGGCAGATCACGAGGTCAGGAAATCGAGACCATCCTGGCTAACACGGTGAAACCCTGTCTCTACTAAAAAATACAAAAAATTAGCTGGGCAAGGTGGCGGGCGCCTGTAGTCCCAGCTACTCGGGAGGCTGAGGCAGGAGAATGGCGTAAACCTGGGAGGCGGAGCTTGCAGTGAGCTGAGATCCGCCACTGCACTTCAGCCCAGGGGACAGACAGCCCAGGCGACAGAGGGAGACTCCGTCTCCAAAAAAAAAAAAAATTTACAACGTCAAACACTTGTCTTATAGGAAGGAAACTTGATACTGTACAACCATTTGTACTTTGAAGTTTAGGCTTCCTGAAAATTGCATTTTATAATACACATACAAAGCGCCTTTTAAAAAATTAAGTGTTTAAGGAACTAAGTTTTATATTTCCTGAAAAGTATAGTGTGTCATATTATGTTTTACATAGAGAATATTTCATGTGGCCTTATCTTTAGATATTATATTGATTAAATAATGTTTTAAAAAATGATCCAATGGAAGCAGCATGAAGTTTGGAGTGACAAGACTAGGGTTTTGTGGCATCTTAATTGTATTATTTCAATGGCCTTTTTTTACATATAACTCAGGTTCATTTACTTTACCTTTTCAAGCCAATAATATCTAACAAATGTTGTGAATATCAAATAAAACAGATTTGAAAGTGCCTTACAAATTAAACACTGTTACTGAAACGCTAGGGTTTCAATCTAGGTCCTGCTGCCCGCCCCACTGAAAGCTAATCACTGAGGCAATTATTATTGCCAAGGAAAAAGGCTTTAATAGGGTCCTGCAGCTGAGGAGATGGGAGCTGAGGCTCATATCCATCTCCCTGACCGATTAAAACCAGGGGCCTATATAGCAGGGAAGAAATGTAACAATGTGTAAGGAAACAGAAACTAGGGAGAAGAAAGGAAGCAATCATGATAAATGAGGGGTCCAGCATTTCATTGTTAGGATGTGGTCATCTGGTGAGTTTCAGTTCTTTTATACTTATTTGAGAGGCTGGAAGGTTCTTTCCTGAGGAAGGAATTCAGAGAAATATAAATTTCAAGCTTTAAAACCATAAGGGTCAATTCATATGTTTATATATTTTTTTAAAAAAACCTGTCTATGGGACTATTGCAGCTGTTTCAACACTTTTAAAAGTGAGATATTATTCAAAAATAACAATAGGGCAATGAGGATATCAATGTGTACTAACTGAAAAGATTTGCTATGCTTTTGCTTACCCGTGAGAATATCAAAGAAATACACTACTCAGCAAAGAATGATCTTTCCATGCAGGCTGATAGGCTTTAGAAATAATAAAATAATAATAACTAATAAAGGTGAGAGCCCACCAGGCACACTTTTATAATCACAGAACACAATTCACCTCATTAATCTTCACATCAACCCCAGGAGTCAGGCTTCAATATGAACCCCATTTCACAAATGAAAAAGCAGTCTTACAGAAGAATTAATTATCTTGCTGAATATTACTCTGTTAGTAACGTAATGGAATAAAGACTTGGATAGAAGGAGTCCTACTCCAGAGACAACCCTCTTACTCTTTATCCTTTTCCTTTCATATCAGTAATTTTACTGCAACAATGTTGGAAGCAACAATTATTCATAGTCAATGACTAATTTCCTAATGTATGCTCATATAATAGTGTCTGTTCAAATACAGATGAAAAAAAATCAGAAGAAAATTTTTGTGTTTAGATAACATGCTAGTTTTCTCCCTTTGTATTTTAGAAGAATGCTCACTAAAAGTAAGAAAAAAATACAGAATTTTAATATTATTACAAATAGTAATTCTCCATATGGTAATGAAAACTTGAATAAAAATGGACAGGCATTGGTCGGGCACCGTGGCTTGTGCCTGAAATCCCAGCACTTTAGGAGGCCGAGGCAGGTGGATCACGAGGTCAGGAGTTCGAGACCACCTTGGCCAAGATGATGAAACCCCATTTCTACTGAAAATACAAAAAATTAGCCAGGCATGGTGGCGCGTGACTGTAATCCCAGCTACTCAGGAGGCTGAGGCAGGGGAATTGCTTTAACCCTGGAGGAGGAGGTTGCAGTGAGTAGAAATTGCACCACTGCACTCTTGCCTGGGAGAGCAAATAAGACTCTGTCTCAAAAAAAAAAAAAAAAAAAAAAAAAAGAAGGTATTCAATCAGTATATGCTGAAATATCAAGTTGGAAATAGTGAAGGGAACAAGAAGTTTTGTGGGAATTTTACACAGCAGGGGTTGTTATTTTGCATTTGTTCTTGGAGGGAATATATGCATCACTATACAGAATATATTCAGAACACATTTTTAGCTGTACTTTTCAGTTTAGGCAGAGTAATTCCAGTTAATCATTACATCCTTAAAGAAATGAAGATCTTTGCAGAACCACCACTAATATAATGTTCAGAAAAAAAAAAAATATTAGCATAGCAGTAGACTATGACATCAATTGAAGAAAAAAAATTTCCCATGTTAATTGTGAAAGCTGACCTTGAATAGAGACGTTCTATTTCAAAATTGAGTTAAAAATTAAAACAAAGTTTGTTGAAGCCAATAATGGATTCCAAGATAGAAGAGAAAGAAAACACTCAAAATGAAGAGGATATGTATAAGGTTAAAACAAAATTTATTACCAGAATTAAGAAGAAAAGTAACATAAGTTGTGCCTTCATCAAAATTTATATTTATTTAATGAAAACAGACTACAGAAACAAAAATAATACATTGAGATATATGCCTAGATAATATTTTCAGCCATAATTACATCAAAAATTTTTGGGTCACATGTGATCCTTCCTTCCAGTTATTCTACTGAATGTGTGTGGAAATACATATTTATGTGGATATGGTGAAAGGGTCTTTTAATCATGAAAACCAAAGAGGAAAAATCGAAACAGAAGTAAAATGCATAACCAAGTATTTTTGTTGGTCTTTCAATAAATCAAATAAAAAATTACAACTTCTTGAGAAAAATAAAACAAAACAGAGACATATTTCTCAAATTTGATGAAAAACATCCACTTACACATCCAAGCATTTGATTGCATTCCAAGTACGATAAACACAGAAAAAAACAAACATACATATAATGTCAAAGTCGATGGTTATTTCACAGTCAAAACACACAAGGAAAATAGACAGCATGAAGATAAATAAAAGCCTAAAAGAGAAAATAGACGTAGAGCTACATGCAAAGATGTCAGCCATTAGAAACACGATAGAGAGTCTGTTAAAATAGTAATAGTAAAAAAGTAATAGTCTGCCAGGTATGGTGGCTCACACCTGTAATCCCAGCACTTTGGGAAGCCGAGGCAGGTGGATCACCTGAGCTTAGGAGTTTGAGACAGGCCTGGCCAACTTAATGAAACCCCATCTCTACTAAAAGTACAAAAATTAGCTGTGTGTGGTGATGCACACCTGTGTTCCCAGGTACTCGGGAGGCTGAGGCAGGAGAATTGCTTGAACCCAGGAGGTTGATGTTGCATGAGCCAAGATCATGCCACTGCACTCCAGCCTGGGATACAGAGTGAGACTCTGAGACTCTGTCTAAAAAAAAAAAAAGAAGAAGAAGAAAGAAAAAGAAAAGAAGCAAAGAAAAGAAAAAAAGAAAAGAAAAGAAAAAAAAAAAAAGTAATAGCCTGGCTAGCTAATGAGTCTATGACACATAATACCTGTCCATGTGTGTTCTTGCATGCAATGCCTGAATTTTAGAGAAAATTGGCAATTGCTTGCTGTAACAAGAGCATGCTGGGACACAGAAAAATGACTGATAGAAAAAAGTGTAGGAGGATTGAATAACTACTTCTACTCTTGACTCTAACATTTTTATCCATGAAAATACTTTCAGGTGACAAAAGACATAAACAGAAATAGCTTAAACAGTATGCCAAGTGTATTATATGACAGATGTAGAGTTACTTTATAATTTTTGTGTATTTTTACTCTGCTTTTCCAGTTAACCTTGCTGTAATCAGTACAAGCTGCCACAACAAAACATCAAAAACTGGGTACTTAGACAACAGACATTTATTTCTCAGCGTTCTGGAGGCTGGGAAGTCTAAGATTATGATTTCAGCTAATGAAGTTCTTGTCGAGGGACAACTTCTTGGTTTGCAAATGGCCACCTTCTCACTGTGTCATCACATGGCTTTTCCTGATATCAGCAAATGGGAGGGAGTAGAAGGGAGAAGGATCTCCAATTTTGTCTCCTTTTATAAGACACTAATTAATGAAGGCCCACCCACACGCCCTCCATCTAAACGTAATTACTTCCCAAAGTCCCCACCTTCAGAACCAACACACTGGGGTTAGAGCTTAAACATATTAATGTTGAGAGGATACAAACATTAAGTCTATAACATGCCTACTACTTCTCTGTTTCCTCAAGATGGATCCCATAATTTCAGGTATTAGATGAAGATATGATAATGCCAAGCAGAAGTAAATAAATAAATAAACGTTAAAAATATATGTTTTGCATCCAACATCTCTTATAGTTGGAAAAGAATTTACTTGATGCCCTTCAATAATGTTGCCTTGGTGGCCAGTGTTTTGCTACATACTGTTCTCTAAAATATCAGCGAATTGTTACTGAAACACCAAGGGTTTGGTCTAGGCCCTGCTGCTTGCCACATAGAAAGCCAATCACTGAGCCAATGACTATTGCCATGGAAGAAGGCTTTAATTGGATGTTGCAGCTAAAGAGATGGGAGATAAGACTCAAATCTATATCCTTAACCAACTAAAATTAGGAGTTTATATAGCAGGGAAGAAATGTAACTATGTGTGGGAAAACAAGAACTAAGAAAGGGTAAGAAAGCAATCATGATGAATAAGGGGCGTGAGGTCTCTTATTGTCTAGATGTGATGATCTGGGGATTCTCATTTATTTGATACTTTTTAAGAGGTCTGGTGGTCTTTCCTGAGTAAAGAATGGTGATAAAACAAATGTAAGTTTCAAGCTTTAAGATCAGAAAGATCTATTTCTATATTATCCAAAAGAAACATCCATAGGACTGTTGGGCTGGTTTCACAATTAATGTCAACAAAATTGAATGATCATGATGGATATCGATCAAAAAGATTCTTTACCTGGGATTAGTGAAAGGTTCATTTTTCACTGAAGCATAACTTAATTGGGTTTATAGTAATAAGAGATATGTTGGTAGATAAACATTTTTTGGCGAGCAAGAGTGTGTAGCATAGTCATTAGCTGCCTGAGTAGCTTTAAGAAGTCACTTACTCTTTTGTCTCAATCTCTTCATAAATTCATTATAGGATGGATTAGTTATCTACTGGTACATAAAAGAGATCACAAAATTCAAGAGCTTAAATCAACAAACATTTACAGTCTTAGCTTCTGAGTGTCAGGAAAAAGGGAGTAGCTTAAGTCACTCACGTGGTTTTCCTAGGGCTTTTGTCTTCTCCGGTTTTGGGAAAAGACCAGATTTTCGGCATGAAAGCTTCTTCCAAGGGCTGCTCAAAAATGTCAGCTTGCTTTCCCCAGAGGGACTGATCTAAGGGATAGGCTGAAAATATACCCATGATAGAGGCTATACAATTCTATAATTAATTAGATAAGAATTAATAATTAGATAATAATCATTATTAATAACTCATGAGATAATAAGAATGACAACATTTATTAATAATAAAACTTTTTGTAATTCTAAGGTTGATAAATGTTCATTCATTAAAGCTTTACTGATTTCTCTCAAATAATGCCATGTAAATGCACATTTTACCTGTGGCTGATAATACCATTTTTCTTAAGGGAAAGTATTCATAAAATAAATTTTCACAAATTATGTGTTTGTGAAGAATTGAAAAACCTGATTCTTGAAAAAAAATTCAGGCTTGAGAATATCTTTTAATCTTATTTTTAACTTGGAGTCATTTTTGCCCTGCTGTCCCCCCACCTTCCCATTCAGGACTTCCAAAATAATTTTACCAGTTTTATTTTAAAAAGGCTGAAAGCACAATTAGTTGTCTTTAATGAATATATTTACAATTCACTTGAAAATGAATATTTTTATGAGTATGAAAAGAGAACAGACAAGAAAAAATATACTCATCACTAGGATTTATAATCAGAATAACTTATTTCCTTTTCTTATTTATGTGACTATTTAGGTTTATAGCAGCACTATACATTTAACAAATGTTTAGACATTGCCAAATCATTAGGAGCCTTTACACATAATAAAAAGTACTCAAGTGGTTTGGGCATTAATGATTAAATGTAATAGTCCTGTGTTTCTTTAACAAAAGGATCAATCAATTGGCTCTAATTTAGGTCCAATGGCTAGAAAGCCATCTGATGCTTTAAATCCTAATGAGTTAATTTATTTATTCCCTTATTTTGATTCATATGCAGTCATAATGAGAATTGAGATGTAAAGAAAGACTCAGACAAATTTTAGGACTGTTTCCCCTCTATGAATGATTTTCTCATTAGTATATATGGAAGAATGCTTCTCATAGATCACTATTCTTTTCTGTCTGCACTCCTAATTTCTAGATTTATGAAGAATTATTTTTGTTTGTTTTTATTGACAGGGTCTTGCTATCTTGCCCAGTCTGGACTTGAACTCCTGGGCTCAATCAGTTCTCCCATCTCAGTCTCCTGAGTAGCTGGGACTACAGGTCAATGTACCTGTTATGAATAAATTTTATACACTCTTTTTTATTTATTTAGATATAATTAGATTTACTAAACTAATTGTTTATTTTTATGATTATTTTATTGATGAGATTATCACCTTTGGCAATTTTGATAATAATTATAAGCAATACAAATAGGGAAATCAAAAACTTAGTTTTTGTTTTAATAGCAAAATTTTATCTGCCAAGAATGTCACTTCACTAGTTATTTTGCCTGCATTTCTCTAACAAGAGAAATATCTTATATAATGAGATATTTTGAAAAGTTTATTTAAAATTATTGTTTATTTTATTCATAATGAAAATTATTATAATAAAATATTACCTATTACAACAACTTTATATTACATATTATGGTTCTTTTAAAAACATATTTTTTTTTTTTGCTGTCATCATATATCATTTTCTCTTCTTCCTGGGAAAGGGACATACTCAGGACTCATTAATATGATGCATTTTGTAACATAAATTAGTATATATGTAACCCTAGAACACTGCATTTCTTTAGTTTCTAATCTAGACTTTTATTAAAGTAAATTATTGTACTGGATTTTAAACATATTAAGACTTTTGATAAAAATTAGAGATTTATAATCTCCATTTGTTTCTGTTTTGGCTCTTTGAGCTCTTTGAAACTCCCTTAAACAAGAGGAAAGATAAAAAACAGAAACTAATTTAGATATGAGGACTTATGCTTCTGGCAGCAATGTAGTAACAAAGACTAAAATTTGTTTTTTTCTCCAAATAGGCAATCAATAAAATATATGATACAAAGTTCTCAAATACTGGAAAACAAACAACACAAAAAATCCTTAGGAAAAGGAAAATTAATTCGGATAAGCTCTTGATTGACCCAGCTTATTGCTTGCAGAAAGTTTCCAAGTTGAAAAACAGATAAGGGAGCTCAAACGCAAGCTGTGTTGAGGATCCAGAGTTTAGAGATCCAGAGGTTAGTACAATTTAGAGGGTGAAATAATGGAGAGGAAAAGACTGTAATGATAGAAGAAGCCAGGAGTTCTGTAAAAATACCCTCTTGAAGCTTTGTCTGAGTGCCTGAACTATGTATGAATGTGATACAATACCGCAGCCAGGCAATAAACCACTGAAAATGAATGTGTAGAACAATCCCTGGAGCTCATACAAATTGGCCAATAGGTCATACTTTAATCAGCCAGAAAAAAGGCCTCCCCAAACAAGGGACACCACATAGAATCTTTAGAATAGTCTATTTTACAAGTGGTGCAAAATTAGTCCTAAACTAAAGACTGCTCTGGATATACCATGATAAGGTTTAAACACAAGTCTCTAAAACTTCAAAGGATTCTATCTAAGTAAACTAACTGTATCTAAATAAAGTTCAATGATATTCCTAGAGACAAAACAAAATTTAACACCAATCAGAGTAAAATTCACAATGTGTAGCATCCAATCAAAAATTACCAGGCATTCTAAAATAATATAAAATAAATTTATAACCAAGAGAAATAATCAGTCAATTGAAACAGGTACAGATATAACCCAAATGATAGAAAAGGTAAACACAGATCAGATATTAAAATGTCTATGCAAGTATCTTCTCTGTGTTTGGGAAAGTAGGAGAAAACACAGCTGTGATAAGGAAAGAAATAAAACTGCTAGTGGAGAAAAACATATCAAAAATGAAAAAATACATTTTATAAGGCTAAGAGCATCTTAAACACTTTAGGAAACAAGATTACTGCACTTAAAGGACATAGTAAAATAAACTATCCAAATAGCATAAATATAAGACTATAAAACAGAAAAAGAAAAGCTAAATAGAGAACCGATAAGTTGTGAGTTATTTTCAATTTGTCTAACATCATATGCAGGCATACCTTTTGCATTGTACTTTGCTTTATCACTCTTCATAGATATTCTGTTTTTTACAAAAGGATGAAATGTGGTAACCCTGAGTTGCTCAAGTCTATCAGTATCATTTTTCCAATAGCATGTGATCACTTCGTGTCTCTGTGTGACATTTAAATAATTCTTCCAATATTTCAAACATCTTCATTATTTTGTGTGTTATGACTCTGCTGACTGGCCATCTTCCTGTTGTTCTTTCTCTCCTCAGGCCTCCCTATTTCTCAGGCACAACAATATTGAAAGTAGGCCAATTAACAACCCTACAATGGCTTCTAAGTATTCAAGGGAAAGGAAGGGTTGCATATCTTTCACTTTAAATCAAAAGTTAGAAATGATTTAATGCATAAAGCTGAGATAGGCCAAAAATTTGGAACTCTTGCATGAAATAGCCAGTCAAGTTGCGAATGCCAGGAGAAGTTCTTGAAGCAAATTAAAAATGCTATTCCCCCCATCCCCCGCCCCCCACACACAAATGATAAGAAAGCAAAACAGCCTTATTGCTTATGTGGAGAAAATTTGAGTGCTCTGAATAGAAGATCAAACCAGTAACAGCAATCTCTTAAGCCAAAGCCTAATTCAAAGCAAGGCCATAACTCTCTCTAATTCTAAGAAGGCTGAGAGATGAGGAAGCTGCAAAAGTAATGTGGGAAGCTAGGAGATGTTGGCTCGTGAGCTTTAAGGAAATAAACTGTCTCTGTAACATGAAAGTGCAAGGTGAAGCAGCAAGTACCAAGTCAGAAGCTGCAGTGAGTCATCCAGAGGATTTAGCTAAGATCATTGATAAAACGGCTACACTAAACAACAGATTTTTAGCTCATACTAAGTTGCTTTCTATTAGAAGAAGATGCCATATAGCAGTGGTCTCCAACCTTTTTTAGCACCAGGGACCAGTTTCATGGAAGACAGCTTTTACACAGACAGGGGTGAGGGGGATGGTTTGGGAATGTTTCAGGCACATTAAATTTATTGTGCACTTTATTTCTCATATTACTTCATTGTAATATATAATAAAATAATTATACAACTCCCCATAATGTATAATCAGTGGGAGTCCTGAGCTTGTTTTCTTGCAACTAGACATTCTCATCTGAAGGTGATAGAAGATAGTGACAGATCATGAGGCATTAAATTCTCACTAGGAACATGCGACCTAGATCCCTTGCATGCATGGTTCACAGTAGGGTTTGCATTACTATGACAATCTGATGCCACCACTGATCTGACAAGCGGTGGAACTCACACAGTAATATGCATGATGGAGAGCAGCTGTATAAACAGATGAAGCTTTGCAGGCCACTCATCTCTTGCTGTGCAGCACAATTCCTAACTGGCCATGGACCAGTATTGGTCCATGAGTATCTAGCCCCCATTGGTTGACGGCTAGACAGGAGAAGTCAGCATCTGGCTTCAAAGCTTCAAAAGATAGATGGACTCTCATGTTACTGTTTAATGTACCTGATGACTTTAAGTTGAAGCCAATGTTCACTTACCATTCTGAAAATCCTAGGGACTTTAAGAATTATGCTAAATCTAGTCTGCCTGCACTCTATAAATGGAGGAACAAACCCTGGATGATAGCACATTTGTTTATAGCATGGTTTGCTGGAACATTTTTAAGCCCACTGTTGAGACCTATTGCTCAGGAAATGAAAGAAAAATATAATCTGCTTATTGACAAAGTCATGGTCACCCAAGAGCTCTGATGAAGAAGTACAAGATTAATGATTTTATGTCTGCTAACACCACGTCTGAAGCCCATAGATTAAGGAGTAATTTTGACTTTCAAGTCTTACAAATATCTTAGAAATACTTTTTGTAAGGTTGGAGATGTCATTTAAGTTATAGAACAATACAAATAATGCTGCTTCCAACATAACCATGAGGAAAAAATCATCTCCAAAATCATAAAGTATCTTGAGCATATCGGAAAGTTGAGTTCACACAACAGATAACTATCCAGACTTTCAAAGAGAGAAATACTCTTGGAATAATGATAGCGTAAATGAATAGTTTCAGTTTTGCTAAAGTGAAGAAGAAAGTGATAGGCTCTTAAAAACAAATTAGAAAAAATTTGATAAAACTCCAAAAAAAATGTTAAAGCTAAAGTTGGGCTGTCATATAAATTTGGAAAAACTGAAGGTCCCAAATGTAAGATGAGGGCCCCAAACACTCACAAGATCTTCTATATTGTTTTCCATTGGGTGTTCTCAAAAAACAATGTGGCTGGGGCAGGAGTCTGTAGAGAGCTTCTCTCTGTAAGGCAAATGCTCACAAATTGATTGACGATTGCTACAAATGAGCACAGACCTCTGCTGACATACCTGTGACCTTTTCTTCTAAGAAGTGAAAAAAAACTGTGGAGGAAGAAGCAGCAAATATTTGTCCTTCAGAACCCAAAAGGAAAAAAAAAAGTCAGTTGATTCAGTTGATTCTACAAGAGCAGCAAAAACAAAACTGGTCTATGGGAGAGATAAAATAATAATAATGATGATAACTGCATGATACCCAAGATGAAGTCAAACTTCCTTTGAAGCTCAAAGGGAGAAAGGGAATGAAATCCCTATCTTGGGTAAGAGACAACAACGATCTTTAACAAAAAACTCTATGTCTAAACCAAGTAGAAGATTTCTATCCCTGTAAAGGAGCAGAAAACTAATGCTCAAGACCAAAAAAATTAAAAATAAAATAAGAAATTAGACTGGGATGGGGTGTATGAAGGGAAATCTGAAAATAGCATCAGTTTCAAGGCCATAAAGCCTGGAATTCATCTAAGATTTTAGTTGTCCTATGACGGCAGAGGATACCCCTGTTCCTGCAATAAAGTTTTGCACTGAGTAATAACACGTACCCCTAGAGGAGGAGCAAAAGCATGAAGACAGACCCTATCTGTATTATAAGTGAGCAATAAATAGTGAAAGTTAGTGAGCAGCAGGTAAACCGAGAGGAAACCTTCAGGACCCCCACCCTGAACTCAAGGCAAGAGGAGATAAATATTAAAGGATATGGAATTATGGGTTGCAATGGAAATCATTATAGCAATAACAATTACAAACTCAGCTTAACTTCATCTTTCAACTTCCAACTACGTTGACTACAAGTTTCACCTTAACAACCTGACAGAAATTTCCATATCCAGATTTAAAGGTCGTTTATTTACCCAATATTGAAGTATAATATTAAGTATGATAAATTAAAGAAATGTATTAAAAACACTAGTATGGCTACTAAAATGATATGCCTGTTAAGCATTGAAACATAAGTAGGAATTTATAATATGTGCTTACAAATAGGCGAGTGGTATAGGACTAAATTTCTTTGTGTAGAAAAAACAGTTCACAACTCATGCATTTTATGAAGTTGCTCTGTATGTGGAAAGTCCTGAATTAGAATTTTAGAGTTTTTCTCTAATTTAGAGTTTAATTAATATAGAACAGCACTCAACTCAGTGGCCTCTATTGGTAAATTCAAAATATGTTAATTAAAATTATTACATTTACTACATGTATCAAATACACAATATTAACAACATACTATATATTATTTATTTATATAATAATATATAACAACTATATATGTAAACAGTCATGTTCATTATTATTACATTATATTTTGTTTAAGTAATTTGGTTAATGTTATGAGCTCAGATTTGAAAATGACTGCTAACATGTTTTTAGTAATTCAATAAATAAAACTAACAAAGATTAACAAAAAAGATAAATCATATAACACACATATATATGTAAAAATTATCTTCATATTTGCTGAACAATCAACCATTCTAAATCTTAGAAACCCAGTTAGTTGAAAAACCACAGATCACAGTTATATTCAGTTTTTGCCCTTAAGATAATTTAGTTAAACTTTAAAAGCACATTCTTTTTATTAATGGTAATGAGGCAGACAATCTTTTCATTAGACAGCTTCAGAAAGGTCAAAAAGGCTAGCCTTTATGGAAATGAAATTTTGAAATTTAATTCAGACTACACAAAAAAAGAGAAGTTGTCCTGCACCTATATTAGTATATATGGATAGCCAGGTGAATTTTAAAAAATATTTAAAATGGTCTTACTTAAATTATTTGCCTTAAAATATAGCTGCTCTTTTCAAATAGCCCATGATGTAAGCATTTCAGCAGCTGAAAATCCATGGATTTATGTATATTACCAGACAAACACTGCACAAATTATTCAGCCTGGCTGTCTACTTTGATTTAATTGGAGAGAGAAACTGTAAACAGTTCTATTTATGCTCTGTGGACATGGTATCTCTAAAGACAAAACTGAGTAAATTTTATTATTGTTAAATAAAAAATTTGTTTATAAAGTCAGTTTCATAGGTAACTAAAAATAAACACTAATTATTTTTAATTTTTGTGAAAAGTGAAAGCAGTAAAGGGAAATATTAACTCTCATTACATGTTAACTTCTATTATGAATTACACAATCACACAATTTTCCATTAAAAACATCTCTATTTCAATTCATGGAGACTGCTTTTTCTTAAGACAAGGGCAAATCCCTTATATATATACATACATACATACACTACATTTTCTGTATCTATCTATGTGTTGATGGACATTTGTTTCCACATCTTGGCTATTATGCCCAGTGCTTCAGTGAACATAACATCTCTTCAAAATCCTGATTTTGATTCTTTTAGATAAGTACCCCAAAGCAGGATTTCTGGAGTGTGGAAAAGTTATATATTTATTATTTTGAAGAACTTCTGTACTGTTTTCCATAGTTTCTATACTACTTAGCATTCCCACAGTGTGCAAAGGATTCCAATTTCTCCAACATTTCACCAACACTTCTCTCTCTCACCCTTTTTTGAAAGAAGCTATCAGAACATGTGTGAGCTGATATCAGGCTTAAAAAAAAGAAGGCAAATCTACAATATGCTGCAGTACAGATGAACCTTGAGGAGGGGAGCTAAGTGCAATAAGCCAGTCACATGAAAATAAATACTACACGATTTCATTTACATGAAGTATCTAAAATAGACAAATTCATAGTATCAAATTGTGGAGTGGTGTTTGCCATGGACTGACAGGAGAGGAAAGTAGGAGTTACTAATCAATAGGCATAAAGTCTCAGTTAAGCAAGATAAATAAGCTCTAGAGATCTGCTGTATGATATTGTACCTACAGTTCATAATAATGTAAGCAAATATTTCCAATCCTTTTTGGCTAATGTTTATATTTTAAATTTAAGATGATTTATTATCCAGCTTTTACCTTTATTTATATGTGTTAAATTACTTGTGCTTAAAATGTTAAGATTCTCATTCTCTTAAGGAAACTGTTACTTAAAATTGTATGATTCTAGGTTTCAATTTTAGCATTAAGCAAGTCTGAACTAAAAATTAAGTTTTCATAATGTAGAGTTCTGCACCACAGAATTCGAACCTTTCTCAGTTATACCACGTGGGATCTCAAAATACACACATTTACATTCATTTATGCTACTTAAAATTTCCCAAAGAAAGATTTATTTTATGAACTATGTATATGTATCCAATCAGCATATGTACATATATATGAAATAAGAATAAACTATATTATGGTTATATTTTTCTCGTCCCAATCTACATTATCTTTATGATTTAAAAGGCCTGGAGTTGTGAAAACACTTACTTGAACTTTCAGAAGTAATTTTACTTGGGAAACAGAAGACATTTTAAAACCATCAGTATGAATTTTCTAGATGAATAAAAGAGTGATTTCCTTTCTTTGTATTTTATTTCAATAGCTTGTGGGGAACAGGTGGTTTTTAGAGCTGGGTGAGCTTTTCACTGTGGGATATCCTCCACTTCCCTGGTGAACTGAATGGCACAGCAGAAGCAGCTATAATTGCCACTGAAACATAACCCCATTGGCCGAACCACCCCTCCATCCGCCAAGCAGATTCTGAGCTGAGACCCATATATCCCTGCCCCCACCTGATGGTATTTTTCTACCCATCCTGGTAGCCAAACACAAAAGTCATAAAGTCTTGGGAGCTTTATGGCTTCACCCATTGCCTGAGAAACCAGAATACCTACCCTGGCCAACAAAGGGCGAGCTTATATCCCTCTACTACTACTGCAGCTGGTACACTCTTGAAAGCGCCACCTGCAGGCTTGAAGCCAACCAACTCAGACCTTATAGCAACTCATGAAAGAATAACTGCTCCTAAGAAGGAGAAAACGTGGTTAATCTCACTGCCAGCAACATCCTGGCTAACCAAAAATCCTGAATCTGTGCACGTGACAGCTTCACTGCCAGCATAACCAGCATTTGAGAAAGCCAGCACACCAAACATATCTACAACCAAGGATTCTCACAATCTATTTCACTCTCCTGCCACCTCCACCACAGCAGGTGCTGGTTTCCATGGCTGGGAGACCTGAAGACAGATCACATCACAGAACTCTTTGCAGAAATTCCCCAGCACCAGCCCAGAACCTAGTAGACTTGCTGGGTGGGTAGATGCACAATAACAATCACTGCAGTCTGGCTGTCAGGAAGCCCCATCCCTAGGGGAAGAAGGAGAGCACCACATCAAGGGATTACCTTGTGGGGCAAAATAGTCTGAACAGCAGACCCTGAGTTACAGATATTTCCATGGAAAAAGTCTATGCAAATAAGAAGGAACGAGAAAAGTAAATCTGGTAATAGGACAACATATGTTCTTATAACACTCCCAAAATTACACTGACTCCCCAGTGATGGATCCAAACCAAGAATAAATCTCTGAATTGCCAGATAAATAATTCATAAGTTTGATTATTAAGCTACTAACTGACATACAGAGGAAGGTGAAAGCCAACTTAAAGAAATTTAAGAAACAATAACAGGATATGAAGAGATAAAGTCTTTTTCAGACAAACAAATACCAATAAAATTCTCCAGTGGAATAGATATCATAAAGCAAAAAAAATCATAACTTCTGGAAATGAAAGACACACTTAGAGAAATACAAAATACACTGAAAAATTTCAACAACAGACTAGAACAAGTAAAACAAAGAACTTCAGAGCTTGAAGAAAAGGCTTTTGAAACAACCCAATCAGACAAAGACAAAGAAAAAAATAAAAATAAATAAACAAAGCCTCCATGAAATTTGGGATTATGTCAAACAGCCAAACCTAAGAATAACTGGTGTTCCTGAGTAAGAAGATAAATCCAAAAGTTTGGAAACTTATTTGAGGGAATAATTGAGGAAAGCTTCCCTAGCCTTGCTAGAGATATAGACATTCAAATACAAGAAGTTCAAAGAACACCTGGTAAATTCATCACAAAAAGATCATCACATAGGCACATTGTCATCAGATTATCTAAAGTGAAGGTGAAGGAAAGACTCTTAAGAGCTGTGAGACAAAAACATCAGGTAACCTACAAAGGTAAACCTACCAGATTAACAGCTAACTTTTCAGTAGAAATCTTACAAGCCAGAATGGATTAGGGTTGTATCATTAGGCTCCTTAAACAAAATAATTGTCAGCCAAGAGTTTTGTATTCAGCAAAACTAAGCTTCATAAATGAAGAAGAGATAAAGTCTTTTTCAGACAAACAAATACCAATAAAATTCACCACTACCAAGGCAGCACTACAAGAAATACTAAAAGGAGTTCTAAATTTGAAACAAAACCACAAAATACACCAAAATAGAACCTCCTGAAGGCATAAATATCACAAGGCCTATAAAATAATAACACAATGAAAAAATAAGGTATTTAGTGAACAACTAGTATGATAATAGGACAGTAACTCACATCTCAATATTAATATCGAATTCAAATGGCCTAAATCCTCCACTTAAAAGTTACAGAATGGCAGAATGGATAAAAATCCACCAACCAAGCTTCTTCAAGAAACTCACCTAACACGTAAGGACTCACATAAACTTAATGTATAGGGGTGGGAAAAGATATTCTATGCAAATGGAAACCAAAAGTGAGCAGGAGTAACTATTCTTATATCAGACAAAATAGACTTCAAAACAACAACAATAAAAAAAGACAAACAGGGAAATTAAATAATAATAAAAGAATTAGTCCAACAGGAAAGTATCACAGTTCCAAATATATATTCTAACACTGAAGCTCCCAAGTTTATAAAACAATTACTTCTAGATGTAAGAAATGAGATAGAGAGCAACACAATAATAGTGGGGGACTTCAATACTCCACTGACAGCACTAGACAGGTCATCAAAACAGAAAGTCAACAAAGAAACAATGGATTTAAACTGTACCTTGAAACAAATTGATTTAACAATATGTATAGAACATTCCATCTAACAATCGCAGAATACACCTTCTATTGAACTTCCTCTAAGATAGTAATATCATAGGCCACAAAACAAGTCCCAATAAATGTAAAACAATCAAAATTACCTTAAAAGTATAATAAAAACAAAAACAAAAAAAAAAAG
>NC_045434.1:52224177-52272392 GCF_002776525.5 Piliocolobus tephrosceles | reverse complement strand
AAAAAAAAAAAAAAAAAAAAAAAAAAAAAAAAAAAAAAAAAAAAGATTTGTCTCAGACCACAGTGGAACAAAACTGCAAATTAATTCCAAAAGGAAACTTCAAAACTATATAAATACATAGAAATTAAATAATATGCTCCTGAATGATCTTTGTGTCAACAATAAAATAAAGATGGAAATTTAAAAATTCTTTGAATTGAACAATAATAGTGACACAATTTATCAAAACCTCTGGGATACAACAAAAGCAGTGTTAAAAGGATAGTTCATAGCATAAATGTCTACATCAAAAAATCTGAAAGAGCACAGATAGACAACCTAAGGTCACACCTTGAGGAATTAGAGAAACAAGAAGAAACCAAACCCAAACCAGGCAGAAGAAAATAAGTAACAAAGATCAGAGCAAGACTAAATGAAATTGAAAGAAACAAACCGAAAAACAATACAAAAGGTAAATGAAACAAAAAGCTGATTATTTGAAATGATAAAATGGATAGACCATTGGTGAGATTAACCAAGAAAAGAAGAGAGAAGATCCAAATAAGCTCAATTAGAAATGAAATGGAGATATTACAAACAATACCACAGAAATACAAAAGATCATTCAAGGCTACTACAAACACCTTTATGTGCATAAATTAGAAAATCTAGAGGATATGGATAAATTTCTGGAAACATTGAACCCCCCTAGATTAATTCAGAAAGAAATAGAAACAACAGACCAATAACAAGTAGCATGATTGAAACAGTAATTAAAAAAAAAAAAAAATGCCAACCAAAGAAGTCCAGGACCAGATAAATTCACAGTTTCTACCAGACATTCAAAGATGAATTCGTACCAATCTTACTGAACTGTTTCAAAAGATAGAGAAGGAGGGAATCCTCCCTAAATCATTCTATGAAGCCAGTATCACTGCAATACCAAAACCAGGAAAATATGTAACAACAAAAGAAAGAAAACTACAGACCAATATCTTTGATGAACATCAATGCAAGAAATCATCAAAAAATTCTAGCTAAATGAATCCAACAGTGTATGAAAAAGATAATACTCCATGATCAAATGGATTTCATACCAGGGATGCAGACATGGTTTAACACGTGCAAGTCAATCAATGTGCTACAGCATATAAACAAAATTAAAAACGAAAATCATAGCATCACTTTATGATTAAAACGGTCAGCAAAACTGGCATAGAAGGGACACACTTTATGGTAATAAAAACTATCTAAAAGAGTGATTTCTATAGTATATTTTGTTTCAAAGCTGCTCATTATACTGCTTTGGCCCTATCCTATTTAAAGTCAAGCTATCAAAATCATAAGTGTGGACCATTTGAGCTTTTATGAAACTTTCTGTTTTACTTTATTTAGTGTCTTTTAATATAATAAGTGCTATTGACAGTTCCTTTTGGGCTAGTCATAGATCTATGGATTCATTTTTATACTGACGCTAGAAGGAGAATCTAAGACTAGAAAGATAAAGAGGCAGGCAAAGAAGAAATGCGTTACAGCTGAGTAACCTAACTAAGAGAGGCTGTAGAGATTGTTCCGTGCTTTTAAGGATTTATTTACTCCCTGAAGATAGATGAATATTTTAATGAAAATGCCATCATTTTGTTATATATTTCTATTGTGATTGTTTTTAGAGCATATTATATATAATCAATATCCAGTACATCATCATTTTTATTCAATGAGAAATATAAATGCACACACAAATCACGTTAAGCCCCACACTATTCTTTCAATTCAAATGACACATTATGTTAGAGATATTCACCGATTTTTAGTGGTTTAGCACAACATAATAAAAATGCAAGATTTTCAAAACTGCTTTTTAGTAATAGCCACAGGGAGCATGTCACATTTCATTTACATATCCTTAAAAAACATTCCTAGCTAATGAAAGTTGAAGTTTATAAATATGGACAGATGTCCAATTATTTGAGTAGCTGTCTCTTGTTGATGTTTTTTAAATAATTTCTTTAGGGCCTACACACATAATGAGAAACGAAAAAATACTATTTACTATTTGGTTGGAATTTGCAGAACAATGCCTTTGAAAAATATTATTTCATGTTAATGTCCAGAGATTTCTCTTCTATGACTGGGTACAGCAGTTCCACAAAGATGTAAACAACCAAGAACTTTCTGTGTTTCTTCTATGTGATAACCAATCTGTCATGGTTATTTTGCTTCAAATGAGTGTGGCAATGCCCAACGTCATATCCACATTCCAGCCACCATGAAGGCATAAAGGGAAGACAAATGCATTTCCTCTCATTTTAAGAACATTTCCTAGAATTTCCATCAATTTTGCTTACATGTGATTTGCCAGATCTTTGTCACATGATGACATCCAGTTGCTAAGGTCAAAAAATATAGTCTCATTTGGCACAGCTATATGGCCCAGTAAGATTCTAGTGTTTTGATGCATAAAAAAAGAATGGATAATGTGGAACAATTAGCAATTTCTGCCACAGCCAGTTTAATTAGATACCTATAAATTCCTGCCCTCTCCTTTTTATGCACATAGAATACATTCATCATTTCCCTAAGGAAAACTATCCAACTACCAAACGTCTTTAGCTCCAAGTTCATGATCTCAGGATAATATTTAACCTCTTTCTTTATAAAATGTAAGTCCTTATGATCCTGTAATCTATAAAATAAAGAGCAGGTCATTTGTTCCAAACAAAGAGAAACAAAACAAGACAAAACAAAAAACAGCATCTGGAAATACCGGTTTGGAAGAGGGTGATTGGAACATGCAGCAATTGGTGGTCTATAGCACTTATGAAACACAATTCAAGTGAATTAGTAAAGGCCCTGTTTGATTATGGCAGAGGAAGTTCCTTGTTTAGCCCATTTGGGCTGTCTACTTCTGCTTCCTGAAAAGAAATCTTTTCACCAGTATCCTCCCCGAATCATGACTGTCTTTTGGGAGGGTCTGTCTCTCTCTTTCCCTTTTTAAAAATAATTTTTAAATGGCAAATAAAAATTACATACATTTATGATGTATAACATGATGTTTTGATATATGTATGTATTGTGATATGACTAAATCAAGCTAATTAACATATTCATTACCTGACATATTTGCTCAGTAAGCTTCGTGGCTGTATCTAAGGTTGGCACTGAAAAGTATGCCTGTCTTGGTGGTTACATAACCTATATAACCTATGTCCTGCTAGTACATTTTTGAGGGCTGTTGTATATTTTTCAGGATATATAAATTATAGGAAATTTCATGTCAAATTCTCAGTCTCTGTGGCAATAAATTTTTCATCAAATTTATAGGTTTCTCATTTGTTTCTCAGTTCTGTAAGCAAGCACCTTTAAGCAAATAATGGTGTAGACAGTTAAAGTCTGAACGCTCTGGTCCTTTACTTACTGGGCTCAGTATTACGCCCACCATCACCACCACCTAACTGATGACTGTTTTGAGACCATCTGAAGCAAAAAGCACTCTTAATCTGATCTTTACTACTATTCTGTTTGCTGATCTGATGTAGAATTTTTGTGAAAGTGCTTAAAAAGATTCTGTAGCACAATTATGTTAATGATGTCAATACAAGCCACAGATTATTATTGTTTTGATTATTGATACAGGCTGGTTTAAAATAGCACAACTCGGATTGTAGCACTGAGTACAAAGTTCTTAGTGTAGGAAGGTGACCTGTAGATAGAGGTCACCAGAGCAGACATGTCCCATCTCTGTTTGCAAACTGACTAGTTGTAGGAATTTGCAAAAATAGGGTAAAGATAGGGTAAAAGCCAAAATTCATCTACATTCTACATGTTCCTATCACTTTCCTTTATGATAAGGTATGTACGTCTGCTTTCCATGGTAGAGCTAATTACAAGTTTTATCAAATATTTTTTTCTGTAACGCAATAAGGGTTATTATTATTTCAGCTTGCAATACTTAAAGCCTTGACAGCTGATGTGCTACTACTAATTTAATGTCACACATTCTTATTTAAGTGTAGATTGACATGTAGATTACAGGATAATTATATAAAATACAGTCATTTACTATAACCTGTGTCCACTTATGGAATTCCATATTAATCACATTAATTAGGGTTAAGTTGGTCTATGAGTGGGGGAAATAGAAGGCAGATAACATAAATGAATCAAATATGGTTTAAATTTCTTGATTAAAAGTCCAGAAGTCGACTGTCTAAAACTGGTATGGCATAAGTCAACTGTGACTTCAATTATTTTCAGCTTGCCATTCTGCCATTCCTAAAATATAACTGCCATTTTTTCATGTTTCAGTCTTAATTTTTTGTGCCTGCATTTTCTTTAAATAATGTTTACTTTCAAGGACATAAAGTAAAATCATGACATTTTTCTTTTTAGTTTTTAACATTGCTAAGTGGAATAGATACAATTTCCTCAAAATCATTAGGTCAGTCTTACCAGATGCCAGAGGGTAGAAAACCCAGGTGTTGCTAGCAGTACTCATCCTGCTATGAACAATGACACCTTAAGATGTCAGGGTAACATACGGTAGACAGACATTATTTGGCTCAAAGAATATCAAGATATATTATTGCCTGCATTCCAGCCAATAAACCATAGATATCAAGCAATGTCCAGTACAAATTAGTCTCAGAGAGTCTAACTTGCACATGTTTTGCAAATCTTTAAGTATCTTCTCTAGTTTTATTTCCATAGCAACCCCAAATAAGAAATGCCTGAGAAAAAAATATTTAATGTTTAGCTTATCCATAAGCCTTTTCTTGTCTTTCTGTTTTCCACTCTACCTGGATCACTAGTCACCATATTATATTCATTAAAAATCCTAAATCACCTAGATTTTATTTAACCACTAGGATGGTGGTTCTCCACAACGGTGGTAACATCACCTGAACCATGGTGAAAAGCTTAGAGAGACTTTGTGTTTAACAGTACAAACCATAAATAATGAGGATGATGATTGGCATTGAGTTGGCAAGGGCTATATGTTCTGACTTCCAAGTGCTCCAAAGAATCATTCATTAATATATGTATATGTATATGTACACACATACATATGTACATACCAAAATGGTAAAATATTGTTTATAAGTTTTTCATCCTAGATCCTAACTTTATTTAACCTATAAAAACAATATGGTTTTGTAGAACTTTGATACACACTGAGTTTTTCAGAAATTCAATGATTATTTATGATAAAAGACATTTGCATGCTGTTTGATTTGAATCTTTACTGAAGGCTGCTTGCAACTTAAAAAAGCACATCACGCTATAAATGACACTTATTACAGAAGGCCAAATAAATCAGTTTGTGTTTTTGATTGTATCATATATTGTGATCCTATGCTGAGGTTCAAGTATATAATTTTGCTGTTTTTTTTTCCAGCGTAGCTGTGGCCATTTGGATATATACAGACCTGTAAATTTGAATGCAAATTGTTTTCTTTTATACTATATGAATATACATATAAACAATATTTTCACAGTTGTTACTCTAATAAATAACTGTTCATTGCTGGGACTGCCAAAATAGCATCCCAACTTGTCTCTTTGTCTCTAGTTCTCCCTGTTCTCCAAACTCAACATCTAAATTTAGATTAAATTAGATACACTCTTTTCTTTAAAAATCTTTTAATGACTACACTTGTTTGTAAACATTGTATTCAAATTCATTTAATTATGCAAACTTGTATATCTTTTCACAGTTTATATGTGATTATATAGGCTATAATCCTGGCTTATAACACGTGGAGCCCAAGTAATCATTAACTATATATGAACATTCCATTTTCAGATAGCCTCTATGATGATTTATAAAAACTGGGCGTATTTTCTGACAATGACATTACTTCTTGTCTGTTTTTCACCTAGGACGTACCAGGATAAAAGTGATGTTGGCCGGGCTTGCTGGCTCAAGTCTGTAATCTCAGCACTTTGGGAGGCCGAGACGGGTGGATCACGAGGTCAGGAGATTGAAACCATCCTGGCTAACACGGTGAAACCCCGTCTCTACTAAAAAATACAAAAAACTAGCTGGGCGAGGTGGCGGGCTCCTGTAGTCCCAGCTACTCGGGAGGCTGAGGCAGGAGAATGGCGGTAAACCCGGGAGGCGGAGCTTGCAGTGAGCTGAGATCCGGCCACTGCACTCCAGCCTGGGCGACAGAGCAAGACTCTGTCTCAAAAAAAAAAAAAAAAAAAAGTGATGTCATCTCTTTCGTATTCTTCTTGCCAACTGATTAGTATTTCCTTTAAAAGACAGGGATTTTTGAGGATATTTTTATGCTCTTGTTTTTAGTATGAAATACAGCATGCATACTAAGGAGACTGCAAAATATCTGGACAATGTAAGGAATAACGATACAACATACATGCATATATATGCTTGTTAGGTTTTAAACTTAAAAGAAATACATTTCAAAAGTCTTCTGTAGGTCCCTTCTAGTCCCAAAAGTATTCCCTGCTATATCTCAATTTTTACTTACTATTAATAGACTTTCTAATTATGTGTGTATCCTTTAAGGAAACTCACAATGTTCTTTTTCATTTTAGAATAGTTTTTTAAAATAATGTAGTGTTTACATTTGTCTATCCTATTTCTTTTTTATAGTATTTCAGCATATAAATATGAACCTCACCCAATTGTCCCGTAAAATGATGTTTATGGTTTAATTTGATTAAATGTAGAAATTGACCCTCCCAGTCTTGAAACTTGAGAAATTTACATGTGTTTTATCTGAATTCCCTTCTCAAGAAGCCAACCATCAGGCCTCAGAGATAATATCAATGAATTCAAACTTACTAGTTCAACACATCTGGACAATGAGACATCAGACTTCTCGCCCATCATGATGGTCTAAGCAACCACCTACTTCCTGTTGACAAACTCTTCTTCCTAACCCCTCCCTAATTCCTGCTGTCCTGCATGTAGTTACATTTCTTCCCTGCTATATAAAACCTTAATTTTAATTGATCAAGGAGATGGATTTGAGACTGATCTCCCATCTCCTCTGCTATAGCACCCAATTAAAGCCTTCTTCCTTGCCAATATTCATTGTCTCAGAGATTAGTTTTCTGTGTGGTGAGCAGCAGAAACTAGACTGAACATCTGGCATTTTGGTTAGAGATGCAACTGAGACAGTCAGGTGGGGGGGGCGGTCCATGGATAAACCCCAACTGGCCTGCGCACTGGGAATGAGCACTGAGGTGGAGCCTTCAGAATTTTGTGGCATTTGCAGTGGGGAGCAGCCTGGCCCTTCCTCTTCCTGTGTGAAACCTGGAATTTAAGCTGGAGTCAGGACTCTGACCTTGTAGAGGATCCCTGTGTCACCCCCTTATTTATTTATTTATTTATTTATTTATTTATTTATTTATTTTGAGATGAAGTTTCACTCTTGTTGCCCAGGCTGGAGTGCAGTGGTGCTAGGTTGCTCGAGGTTGCTCACTGCAACCTCTGACTCCCAGGTTCAAGCAATTCTCCTGTCTCAGACTCCCAAGTAGCTGGGATTACAAGCGCCTGCTACCATGTCTTTCTATTTTTTTAATATTTTTATTCGAGACGGGATTTCACCATGTTGGTCAGGCTGGTCTTGAATTCCTGACCTCAGGTGATCCAACTGCCTTGGCCACCCAAACTGCTAGGATTCCCTGCCCCCTGTTTCCCCTTCTTTTTCCCTTTCCACCCAATAAAATACTATCTTACTCACCCTTCAGACAGTCTATGAGCCTAAATTTTCATGACCATGGGACAGACAAGGACTTTGTCTTTAGCTCAACTGAGGAAAAGTCCTGTAACACTTTTGGGATGCAACACGGGGACTCAAGAAGCAGTGAGTGAAATAAGGACTCAAAATCTATCACTGTGACTTCTAAACCTTTCATCCTGGTATTTCTTAGGGCAGAGAAAACATGCCCCCCTAACTCTGTCACTTCCGGGTTCAGAGGAAAGGCCCTTTCCTTCCTTTTTTAGGACAGACAGGCTAGTGGGGCCTCCTTGCTCTGTGCCAGGGCTGGGATGCATGGCCAAAGGGTCCCACACAGCCGGCTGGCTGGTTCCCAGCCACAGCCTTCACCCCTTTCCTTTTCCCCAGCCAAGGGGTTCAGCATTATCGGACAGTAATTAAGCTTTTCCCCTGGTGGAGGAGCCGCTTGAATAAGAATAAGAGATTCGTTCCCAGGCATTTTTACACTTTTTTTCTTTCCCCTTCTCTACCCCAT
The DNA here is from genome assembly GCF_002776525.5 of Piliocolobus tephrosceles. NCBI lineage: Eukaryota > Metazoa > Chordata > Mammalia > Primates > Cercopithecidae > Piliocolobus > Piliocolobus tephrosceles. The sequence continues at coordinate 52,264,187 of NC_045434.1, read as the reverse complement.
CAGCAGTTTCTTTTTTCTTTCTAGAGGACTTTTTTTTTTTTAGGCCAGGCCCCCACAACTATCACTATTTATATTTTCTGCAAAGTTTTGCCTACAAAATCAAGCCTCCATCTTGCTTTACATCCTAAGGTCATGGCTGGTAACCACTTGGCAAGGCTTTGTTTAGCAATTCTGCCTTAGGGGATGAGCTCTCTCTAGTTGGACAACTGCGTGTCTTCCTAGCCCTGTCTCTTAAAGGGCCCCACCCAGTGATTGGGTTTTCTTCTGCCTGTCTGTGTGTGCACTGTGTGTGATGTCTGTAAAAGAGCTCTAATTAATTTGGCCTAAAGAAAGACAAGTGCATGGATCTAATATTTTTTAAGGGAAGTTAAAACTGTGGTACCTTTCAGCTCAAGTGACTTTAATCTTTGAGAAAAAAGAACAGCTCTAAAGAATATTGGTAAAATGCAGGTCAGATGCATGGTTTGCTAAGTGTTTTGAGGTTATAAACTGCTTTTTGCCTTTTGAGGCCTGAGGACATATGGAACTAACCATGCCCTTAACTAAGAAGGTAAACATTGGCTGCAGGTAGCACACAGTTACAGCAACTTACCACGTTTTACCTTAAAGTTTAAAATTGTTAGGAGTTAATTGAAACTACTGGAAATTGATTTATATGCAAAGTGTGTAAGAACAGTAAAATGTGTTTTTTAGTACAAGGTTATAATAAGGCATGGAAATGTAAACTTTGGCCTAGGGTTAAAGGATTGTTTTGAATTAAAGAAGGAAAAAGCTGAAGGTTCAAAGAACTGATGGAAGATCTATGGAAATTAATCTTGCAGTCGAGGTTCTCTGTGTGAACATATTGGCTAAATTCCAAAAAGGGTATTATATGGTTTTTCTGTAAATTGAGCATTGAAATAAAAGCATAACAAGGTTTTCCTAAGGTGCTAATCTGCTCTTTAGCAAAATTTGTAATGGGTTATGAAAGGTTTTTGCCTCTTTAAGATTTCTGAGTAATCATTTTGGCAAAATAAATAACGTATGGTAATCTGGAATTCTATTTAATAATATCGAGTGTTTTAAACCTTCAGCATTTAACAGCTTTCTGAAAATCAAACTTCAGTTTCAAAATTGTCTTCCCTGGCACCTGGCTTTTGGAGTACTTTAGAGGTCCTGGAAGTTTCCAGAAAAGAGGTAAACGGGAATATTTGACATGTTTAGGTACATAGGTTTGCCACAATGATGCTCAGTCTTCGTTGGGTTATATTATTGTAAATAATACAAATATATTTTCCAAAATTGTGTGGGATTTCTAAAATTCTAATGTCTGAGTATGCTATTAATCATAATTAAGGTTTTTATGTTAAGACATTGTAAATCACGGAGATAACTGAACTTCTGTATCAATCGTCTTTCTAACTATTCTGGATATTTTGCTATCACAGACAATTGTCTTGTTTTTATCCTTTTCAAAAATGTTTTTAAATGAACTAGAGAACTTTAACTGGGGCTCTTGAATACAGGCTTCTGATAACTTTAGAGATTGTAACATTGGAATAAAGGAAAATGTACAAGACTCATAAAGAGCTGAAATGCTCACGAATGTCAAGCAGAACAAGGGCTAACTAGATGGGTTGAACTCAGAAAGCTGAAGAAAATCTTTTTGACCATTACTTGGAATACTGCTCATCCTTGTTTTGTTTTTCAGAGTCAAGAAAACTTATTTTGAACTATTTACAGTCTTTAATAATTGAGTAAGTTATTCTCCTGTGAACAAAATTTGGAGCATGTTTGTTTCTCTCTGCCTGGTTCCTTTGAATTTGGAAACTCTGTGAGTATTCTTATGGCAATATTGTTGCTTGCATCAGTGCAATAAGAATCCATTTTTCTTTTGCAATAGGACCCAATTGGAGAAAGTGTTTATTTTACCAAGGCCTTGACTGGAAGTGTATGCCTCCCTTTAAGGAGTCAAACTCACTTGCAGAGCTGACAAAAACCCCATGGGAGAAACTGGCATTGTAACCTTGCCTACGAAGTCCCTGGACAGGGTTCCTGACCTATGGTTAGTAAAGAATGTTATTTCCTAACAGGTCCAGGAGCTCCAAGTTTATCTTGAGACCTTGAGAGGAGAGAATCACCCCACTCACACGTATTATAGGATAAACCCATGGCTTGGGGTTGGCTTTAAAAGGTCTTATCTGAGATTCCTTGGGGAACACAGTTCCATCAGAGCCAATCCAAAAGGACTATGTAGAAATAATTATTCTTGCGGCACTTTATGCAAATAATCAGGCCAAATATAAGACTAAAGTCTATTTTTGCAAACAACCTGGTCATACCGTGATTTATTTTTAAACAAAAGTGAGAACTGGAAAGAGAGAAATTATGTTCCAAAACTTATCATACATTTATCATTGTATTCTAAACTCACTAGTTGTTTTTAAATTTTAGCTTACATTTTAGACTAACCCTGCTTGTTCCTGTGAACCAACCAGCAACCTCCAGCTGCAATTCAGAAAGAACATCAGGGATGGGTAATTAAGAAATCCTGATCAGTATTCTACTTCCGAGCAATTATCCTGCAAATTCTTCCAGGTGATGGGAATAAATCAGATGCCCGTCACTCAGAGGTTTTCTTTTGGGAAAGTAAAACCAAAGGAACTAACTAAAGCCAACCACCAATCACCCAAATCCTAGCAAGCGTAACTATAGTCACCAGTAACCTGGGTGTGTCATAAGACATCCTTTCTTCTCCCTTGTGGAGGAGGATTCAGTTCTACAGTTGCACCTTAGCATTTGGCTTATCATAAGCAATCCATGCAATCCACCCACTGACACATTTTTGTCCCAAATTACATTCCAAACTTGGGGTCAAAGTCCTAGGAAAGAAAACTGGATCTAAAGGATCCAGAGGCAGATGACAACAGAGATTAAAAGGCACAGTGCAGGTGAGTGTGGCTGATTCTTGCTGAATAAGCTAACCCCAAGCTTCCTGTTTCATGGATAAAGGCCACATTAATATCCATGGTAAAAATGAAGTTAGGGAAATCACAGGTTACTGATAGCAGGGGAGATAGGTCGTTCATGGGTAAAAGCAGATGATTCCCATCGCCAATACCTCCCTGCTTCATAGGTGCAAGCCACTTTTACACCCAAGGTGGCACCTGCCAAGGTCGCTGGGACTCAGGGATGCCAGGACAGAAGAGGAAAGAGGACACTCTTCCGTCTCTCCCTCATGTACCTTAGGTATCTGGTAGGAAGAGAAGGGAAGCAGGGATGCCTGCTCGCCTCTTTCTAGATGGGTAGCCATTCATCTTCAGTCTATACACCTTTCAAATGTATCCTGTACCCTTGAATGAAAATAGCTTCCTTTTTCCTTTCTCCTCCCCACTTCTCTCTTCACAGATAGGTAATTGTGTCTCTATACTATGGGACACTCCTCTCAGGTGCATCCTCTAAACTGGAAAGAGTTAATTATTCAAACCGTAAACTGGTTGGCTTAGGATTGGGCTCAGGGGAAGGGAACCCAGAGGCCCAAGATGCTGGCAAAAGGGTAAAGTTTCTTTCCCATTCATGCTTTTGGCTCCCTCCCCCTGTGCGAACTGGTAAAAGGCCTCAGAATGTTTGAGCTGTCCCTACTTCCCCCTTGTTTTGTTTTGCTATAGGATTTTTAATAACCCGGTTTTTCTGTTCTTGCCTTCAGGTCATCAAACTCCAAATGGTCATGCAACTGGAGTCTCTGACAATGGCCACTTCTGCTGGGAGCCCTTAAATAGGCCTTAAATAGGAGCACTGACTGCCGTTTCCCCATAACAGTACCCCTTGTCAGCAGGAAGCAGTTAAGACTGGCCTTGTCCTTATCATTATTCTCACAACAGTTAGATATACATCTTTAGAGTGGGGATTGGGACAGCCTGGTGGGAGAGAGTACCTGGAAAACTCCAACCAGCCTGTGTGCTGGGAATGCACCTTGTGGTGGAGCCTCTGGAAGTTCTTGCCCTTTGCAGTGGGAAAGAGCCTGAGCCCTCCTCTTCCTGTGGGAAACGTGGAATTCAAGCTGTGGGCGGGAAGCATTCTAGCAGGGACTCTGGCCTTGGAAAAGATCCCTGTTTCCCCGTTTTTCCCCCTTTCACCCAGTAAAACCCTGCCTTACCCTACAAACTGTCTACAAGCCCAAATTTCTGTGACCGTGGGACAGACAAAGACCCCGTCTTTAGCTAAACTAAGGAAAAGTCCTTCAACATAACAACTTAATTTTATATCTTCTTAGATAATCCTTTTGTTTCTCATGCTTGCTATTATAAATTAAAAGATCCCAATGTAAATAATTTGGGAATGTCTTCTTTAGACAAGTGCAAGAATTTCTTGGATATTCAACTGAGAATGGACAAACTATGTTGTGAAATTTTAAAAGGAATGATATTCAAAATATTTAGCCACAGTAAGGTCAAGGTCAAAGTAAGGTCTATTCTAATAGAATAGAAGCCAACAACGTACTACACTGTTCAAGTGTGGAAACAGACTTGTTCATGGATACAAATGTGTTAATAATTACTAAACAATTCCAGATGGCTTCCACACGTTTATATTACCACCAGCAGAAAATGAAGGTTATCTTTGTTCTACTTAGTTGCCAGACTTGGATATTTTTGTGAGAAAGTATCACATCATAATTTTTCTTCTCTGTATTTTCTGAATAATTAATGAGTAATGAAATGTTTTCCTGAATTAATGCTCACTTTGTTTCATCTTTTAAAAATACCTGTTTTCTCTCATTTTCCAGTGGGTTATTTGTATTTTTCCTATTAATTTGGGGGAGTTCCACATATTCTTTACGTTTAACTGTCTCTTGGTTGTTAGTGTTCCAAATGTGTAGCTTGTCATAATTGTGTCTTTGATCATTATGAATTATTACTTATAGTGTACTTTATATTTTTGATGTAAGTATGATTATCATGTTTTCTGCTCTCTGGGCCTGAAATCATATTCTCTCCTAAGAATATTATGTGTTGTGAATGATCATAGTTCCTTTCTTCTTTATATAAAATCCAGTTGCTCCAGAAAATCTAGTGAAATTTCACCTACTCTTTCCACTTTTATCTGAAATGTCATATATGTCATAAAACAAGTTTACACATCAGAGTAGACATGGTTCTTAGACTCTATTTTCTGTTCTGTTAGTTAACTTTTCTATTTTGTGCAAATACATGACTGTCTTAATTATGTACTATAATTTTCACTACATTTTTCTAATTTGATAAGGCAAGTCCCTTCCACCACCCCTAACTTTGTTCTCTTAAATTGTCATTTTGACTGTGTTTAGTCTCTCATCTTTTTATATTTATTTTAGAATGACAAATATTTCAAACATAATTCATTTAATTGAAAATCATTGCATGTATATATTAATATGGAAAGACTTAATATGTCAATTATATCGAGCACACTAATCCATAATCAATTACCTATGATTTCTATAATTCATTTAGATTAATATTTGACCATTTCTCAAAACTGCAGTGAGATTTAATTTCATTAAAAATTAATTATTTAAATACACATCAACTTAATCCAGCATAGGTACACCAAGGAAATGTGTGGGACATTAACAAATAAGGGAAAGTTCAAATTTTCTACCCTCTGGATATAGTGGAATATTCTGTTTCCTCTCAAATACTGTATGTAATGCAAGACAAATTGACATGTGGCCAGAGTGTGCAGCCATAAAATCATAAATTTCTTTTTAATATTTAAGTTTGAACAAAATAAATACAAATATTCTTCCTCAGTCACAATTGATAATTTTGAGCACTTTATTATGCTCCAAACCGTTCTGAACATCTCTAGAATACAGAGATGTAGACAACTATCTTAATTCTTTCTTTTAAGTCCTGGAACATGAAATATAGTACAGTGAGGAACTTTTACTTTTACTTTTTACACATGAAATGCTCCCTCACACTAAATGTATCTGCTTAAATATTTCCTTGATCTGGACTGTCTTCTGGTTTTCTGCTAATATCAGTCTACTCTTCTTTTGTAAACACTTTGAAATGCCTTTTCCTTTGTTATGTTATGTTTTATTTGACTCTCAGAAGTATATTCAGATTCATTATTTATTATATTATCCTACTGTAATAACACATGTGACTTCAAAATAGTATTGTTGTTTCTCAAAGTGTCTATTTCCTACATTATTTTTCTGTATGGTATAAGCAGTTAGATAATATTAATGCTAGATTACAAATATTTAACACAGTAGCTTAGAATCTATTAAGAATAATACATTATCTTAAATAGATCCACTAATTCTCTTCAAATTTTATGTTTATTTGAAATTATAATTTCATAAGAAGCTATAATTTTATATATATAAATACTTAAATTGTATTATTATATTTACGTGGAATAAACTTTAAATGGCTATTCATTCAGAGAAATCTTATTTATGAAATTTTATTTAGATATAAACTACCCTTAAGAATTACATGTGATTAGTGTCTTCTTAGTGTTTCAAATGTTTGTTTATGCCAATTAACCAATGCTTAAAGTGTTAAACCAATTGTTCTTTAAGATATATCTATAGTTCTAAATAGAATAAAATATTCATGCTGGAAGAGAACTTGAAGATTACCTTGTTTTACATCTTCATTGTATAGATAAGATTTTATTTTCTGTAGGAAGCAAATTCTTCTTATTTTCTATACGGAGGATTTAAATTTTGAGTATGTAGATTATAAATGTTCTAGGCATAATTTTCAAGTATGGTCATCCTGTTAATACTCAGTCATCATCTTACATCTTGAATAAAGTTGACTCGTTGTGAGAGAATATACAATTAATTCCTAAATGAAACAATCTCTAAGACAATTTTGAATGACTGTTCAAAAGGTTAGTTAATTTTTAAATTAATATTGTGGATTTCATTTTTTAAGATGTGTTATGGTTGGGTGCAGTGGCTCACACCTGTAACCCCAACACTTTGGGAGGCTGAGGCGGACAGATCACAAGTTCAAGAGATCAAGACCATGCTGGCCAACACAGTAAAACCTCGTCTCTACTAAAAATACAAAAATTAGCTGGGCGTGTTGGTGTGTGCCTGTAGTCCCAGCTACTCAAGAGGCTGAGGCAGGAGAATCACTTGAACCTGGGAGGCAGAGGTTGCAGTGAGCTGCGATCGCGCCACTGCACTTCAGCCTGGTGACACAGTGAGACCCCGTCTGAAAACAAAAGATGTGTTATAAATGACTTACAGACACCATACTTGATAGTTTTTAATAGTGACTAAAGAAGTTCACTGCAATTTTGAATCATCAAAATTGTACAAAGATGCATATTTTGAACTTATTGAATTTACAAATTACAGATTAGAATTTAAAGTAATGAATGTTGCTTTGTTCTAGTTTTCTGCAGTTTGCCAAAATCTCATCTTGTTTTAGTTCTCATTTGGGGTGCTTTTATTAAATACTATGTTTCATAATATATTTGTTAAATCTAGAATATAATTGCAGGACATATTTAGAAAAGAGAGGTAGAGAATGTTATGATTGATACAAACTCCATGATCATACAAATTTGAGCAATTTCAATATTACCTCATGCAAGGTATATGACACATAATAGGATATAGAGATAATATCTGGACTTATAATTGCTAGGAACTAGTATTTGCTTTGTACAAGTCTAAAATACAAGTTTAATCATTTTTAATTTGACTTCCTCATGTATTTTAATTACTTTTAGATAATGTAGATTCATAATTAGTTGTAAGAAATTAGTTGTGAGAAATAACATAAAAAGATTATGTGTGTTATTTACTCAGGTTTCCTCAATAATAACTTCTTGAGACACTTTATTAGAATAGCAAAAACCAGACAACCACGAGGATCCCTCATGTTGCTTCTTTATTATTTGTTTAGAGTATAGGTATAAGTGCAATTGTATTACATGGATATATTGTCTAGAGGTGAAATCTGTGCTTTAAGTTTAACTATCACTTGATTAGTATACATTGCACACAATAAGTAATTTCTCATTCCTCACCTTCCCACCCTTCTCAGCCTCCAGTGACTATTATTTCATACTCTATGTCCACATGTACACATTATTTAGCTCCCATGTATAAGTGAGAACCTGGTATTTGACTTTCTGCTTCTGAGTTGTTTCACTTAAGATAATGGTCTCCAGTTCCATTCATGTTGTTGCAAAAGATATGTTTTTATTCTTTTTTATGGCTGTGAAGTATTACATGGTGCATATATACCACATTTTATTTATTCAGTCATCTGTTGAGGGACACTTAGATTGATTCCATGACTTTGATATTGTAGATAGTGCTGTGATAAACATGAGTATAGGTATCTTTTTGATTAGTAATTTCTTTTCCATTTAATATATACCCAGTAGTGGAACTGCTGAATTGAAAGGTAGTTCTATTTTGAGTTCTTTGAGAGACTTAAGTACTATTTCAATGGATGTTGAATTAAATTACATTCCCACCAAAAGTGCATATGCATTCCCTTTTCTCTGCATCCTGACAGGATAATTTTTGGCTTTTATTTTTCTCTTTTTTTCATTCCAATAGTTCTTGAGGTACAAGTGTTTTTTGATTATATAAGTTCATTGTATTGCGTAGTGGTGAAGTCTGAGATTTTAGTGTATCCATCACCTAATTAGTATACATTGTATTCAACATGTAGTTTTTTTTATCCCTCACCCATCTTCCACCATTCCCCTACTGAGTTTCCAAAGCTCATTATATCTCTTCATATGACTTTGTATACCCATACCTTAGCTATCACTAATAAGTGAGAACATACAGTACTTGGTTTTCTATTCCTTAGTTACTTAGAATAATAGCCTCCAGCTCCATCTAGATTGCTGCAAAAAACATTAATTATTTTTATGGCAGAGTAGTATTCCATGGTGTGTATATACCACATGTTTTATCCAATCATTGATGGATGGGCACTTACGTTGGTTCTTAGGTTTGCAATTATGAATTTTGTTACTTAGTAATAGTCATTGACGGGTGTAAAATAGTATCTCATTGTGGTTTTGACTTGCATTTCTCTTATTATTAGGATGTTGAGTGTTTTCTATTTTATATCCTTTTTGACCATGTGTATGTCTTCTTTTTAAAAATGTCTATTCAGGTCCTTTGCCCATTTTTTAATGGAGTTTTTTTGTGTATTATTGTTGGTGACTTGTTTGAGTTTCTTGTAAACTCTGAATCTCAGTCCCCTGTCAGATTCATAATTTGCATATATATTCTATCATTCTGCAGGTTTTCTCTTCACTCTGTTGATTATTTTTTATTTATGTGCAGAATATTTATATTATAAGCCCCATTTGTCTTTTTTTTTTTTTTTTGGCTTGGGCTTTGAAGGTCTTATTCATGAATTATTTGCCTAGACTGAGAGAGGAGGCACTTAGGGTCTGGTTAGGCAGACAGAGAGGGAGGATCTCAGAAGAAGGACAGAGAAGGGCAAAGGAAAAACCACAGGACAACACCTACATTGCCTCTGCAGGTAATAGGATGGAATATGGTTAAGAAATTCTCCTTGTGCTAGGATGTTGCTCAGAAGGGATGGTCTCAACTTTGATATAGGTACAATGAATCAACCTAAATTTCCTTATCTTAATTCAGCTCATTATAATATCACTAACATGACATTAACATTGTGTTTTTGTCTTTAGTTGAGTCTCCCCACCCCATGGATTTTGCTTAGCACTCATGGGTAATAAACAAGATGGAGTCACTCTGGCTAACCCTAGGCATATACAGATACAGCAACCCTAGGAGGGAACTTTACCTCTCCTATTTGGGCAAAACCCACAGAAGACTTCCTGGCTCCTGTCACATAAAGATCTAGAACTCTGTCCCATTTCTGGAAACCTGCTTTCAGCCCCCCATCCCCACCTTTGTTTAGAGCTTTCCTTTTCGTTAATAAATCCTACTCTACTCACTCTCTGGGGTTTGCATGCCTTATTCTTCTCGGTCATGAGACAAGAATTCAAAACTACCTGAACTAGGGACTAAGCAAACTGCAAGAAGACCAATGTTCAGAAAAGTTTTTCTAGGTTCTCTTCCAGGACTTTTATACTTTCAGGTCTTACATTTAAGTCTTCGTTCCATCTTGAGTTGATGTTTTTATACAGTCAGTGACGGGTCCAGCTTCATTTTCTGCATATGACGATCCAATTTTCTCAGCACCATTTTTTGAAAAAGTTATTCTTTCTCCAGTGTATGTTTTTGTTGACTTTCTCAAATATGAGTTATCTATAGATCTGTGGCTCTATTTCTGGGTCCTCTATTTGGTTCTATTGATAAGAATGGAACTGAATGGCATTGATATCTATTTGTATACCAGTACTATCCTGTTTTGGTTTGGCTTTGTAGTATAATTTGGGGTCAGGTAATGTGATGCTTTCAGGTTTGTTCTTGTTACTTACAATGGCATTGGCTATTGCAGCTCTTTTTCAGTTCCATATGAACTTTAGAATTTTTTGTTTGTTTGTTTGTTTGTTTGTTTGTTTCTAATTCTGTGAAAAATGACGTATTTAGATAGAGATTGGGTTGAATCCACAGAGATTGCTTTGGGCAGTATGGTCATTTTAATGATTTTAATTCTTTCAATCCATGAACCTGGGGTGTTTTTCTATTTATTTGTGTCATCTATGATTTCTTTTGTAAATGTTTTGTAATTTTCCTGCAGAGATCTTTTACATCCTTGGTTATATATACTCCTAGTATCTTATATTATCTTATTTTTTATTTTATTTTTATTTACTATAAATAGGATTGCCTTCTTGATGTGCTTCTTATCTTGGTGTATACACATGTCATTGATTTTTGTATGTTGATTTTGTATTCTGAAACATTACTGAATTTGTTTATCAAATCAGCATTTTAGGGAGGAGTCTTTAGGTGTTCCTATGTATAAAATTGTATCAACATGAAACTGAGGTAACTTGACTTCTTTTTCAATTTGAATGCCTTTTATTTCTTTCTCTTGTCTGATTGCTCTGGCTATGGCTTCCAGTACTATGATGAATAGGAGTATTGAAAGTTGGCTTTTATATTTCCCAGACTTCCTCCCTGATCTCTATCTTCTTAAACTCTGCCAATCACTTGTATGTTTTATATTTCTATAATTTTGTCATTTTAAAGATGCTAGATAGTAGAAAATATATGCTCTTTATATTTTATGTAATATGTAATAAGGACTTTTCTCAGCAATTCAAAATTTGATATGAATTTTAATTTGGTGGTTACTGGATTGTATGTTAGTTGTGTATTTAACTATTTTTCTGAAACTGCTAAATTGTTTTCAGAGGAGTTATACATTTTATGATCCTACCAGCAATATATGAATGACCCAATTTCTGGGCATGCTTACCCACATTTGGTGTTGTCATTATTTTTGAAAGCCATTTGATACATGGGTTAGTGATGTCTCATTGTGGGTTTATTTGGATTTCCCAAAAGCTAATGAGGCTAAATGCTTTTTTATGTATTTATTGATTATCTCTATATCCACTTTGAGGAAATGTCTTTTTATATTTGTTGCCTATTGTCTAATTGTATTGCTTTTTACTCTTGAGTTTTGAGAACTGGGACCAGGACTAGTACTTGATGTCAGCTTTTTCTTGCATATGTGATTTGCAAATATTTTCTCCCTATTGCAGTTTTTATTTTCATCCTCTTAAGTGGTTTTTTCATAGAAAAAACTTGTAATTTTGAGGTACAATATATCACTATTTCCTTTTATAAATGATACTTTTGGATCGGGCTTGGTGGCTCCACGCCTATAATCCCAGCACTTTGGGAGGCCAAGGGGGTGGATCACGAGGCCAGGAGATCAAGACCATCCTGACTAACATGGTGAAACCCCATCTCTACTAACAATACAAAAAATTAGGAAAGCATGGTGATGGGCGCCTGTAGTCCCAGCTATTCAGGAGGCTGAGGCAGGAGAATGGCGTGAACCCGGGAGGCGGAGTTTGCAGTGAACCGAGATCATGCCACTGAACTCTAGCTTGGGCAACAGAGCAAGACTCCATCTCAAAAAAAAAATAATAATAAAAGTAAAATAAAATAAAATAAAATAAAATAAATTATATTTTTGGTGTCATATCTAAGAATTAAATGCCAACCTCTAGTTCCCAAATATACTCTCCTGTGTTTTTTTTTTTTCTAAAATGCAATAATACAAAATAAATTGATGTCACATTTCCAAAGGGAATATAAGAAGAAAATAAAAATTCAAATATTTTTTAAGTTAAATAACTTAATGTTACACATTCTACACCAAATAAAACCACACAAAGAGCACACCACAATTTATTTTTTAATCAGTGGTTAGGTAATAATAGAGGCTTTGAGCTTCTTCTCAGAGAAAGCAAGGAACAAGCAATTAATCAGCACAGATTTATTGTCTGTGAATTTGACTATACTTATAGTCAAATTCAAAAATATTAAAAATTCAAAAAATATTATAATTCAATTTTTTTCTTAAAGTGGAAGAAACATTTTTTTACCCTGAGTATAATTTACATATATATGTATATATGAATATCCACATATGTATATATATGAATACAAATATATGGTTTAAATATATATACACTCAATTATCCCATTTTAGTGATACATATTGAAGTATTGCATTCTTTAAATAATTTGTTTAATGTGACAAGAATATAAATCCTATAATCAGATTTATTAAGTTTCATAGCCAGATTTTGGCAATTGCTAGCTGGACAATTTTATATCTACCCCAGTTTTCTCAAACTAAAAAAAGGATGTTCAAATTGAGTAAAATAATATTTTTAAAATTCTTAGTAGAGAGTCTACTAAAAAAAGATGAAAATCAATATTGTATATGCTGGGAGTGAAAATGTTAATCCTTTATACTACTTTTGTATTTTCCTGATTAATTTTCTGAAATCTATGAGTTGCAAAGATGCTTAATGGTTATGGAGGAAAAAGAAGATCTGAAGTAAAATAAAGAAAAAAGCAAATAGTATTCAAGAGTACCTAAAGGGTGGTTCTCAGCTTCGTGTATACACATATCATTGAGTAAACTTGTTTACAGCCTTATGAAAAATAAATGAATTGCAAAATGCAGATCATAATAGCCTCACCATAAAAAGTGCCTAACTTTATGTACATACAATGATATGGTGTACTTGAGGGGACAATGTATTAGGAAATGATCCCTCTGGGTTATGTCTCAGATTTTTTTGGCTACTTTAATAAATAGACCCTGACTACTCCAGTCCTCGCACGCTTTCCTCAGGGTAACACACTTAGAGCTCTTGTATTCTGCTCCAATTATAGAATTCCTAGGAGTCAGTCTTCTGAATTGCCACAAACTGTTCCTGAAGGCATTCAACCGATGATCAGAGGAGGGCCACCTACCGTTAAGCAGTACATCAAAAGATAGCACAGTGAAGGCAATTTATTTTCTTACTATTATATTTGCTACCCCACAGAGAGAAGTGCAATACTTGTTGCTACTTGCTTTTTCTTCATTTGTAGAGATAATACAGAGCAAGTAAGATTATGTAAGAAACAATCTGAAAAAAGATGACTATAGAATGAGAGTCTCTTCAAAATTCCCTGAGTACTCACTGTTTAGGGAATTTGACATTAAATATTCTGCAGAACTTCATACAAATAGATCATAAGATTTCTTTCCTCTATTAGTGCAGAAAATGTCTGTTCTGTGGAGATCCAGATGAAAGAGTCTTATTTTCTTATTATACACATGCCAATGATATGTTATTTATGTTTTATATAATTTGTAGTCACTTTTCTCAGTGACTTTTGTTTTACATTTTAATTGTGTAAATCGAATGATGTTTAATTATAATATAATGCACATGCATATGTTGACCCATGTTTATCACTTCTGAGAAAAAGTAATATTTTAATTGCAAGAGAAAAGCACTTCGTGTGAAGTATTACTCACTTTTTTTCTCAATTAAAATTAAAGATATTTAATAATATGCAAAGTTATTCCAGGCACGATGTTTTGCAGAGATGCCTCCTGACATATGAATAAGCTTATTTACAAACATACCAATACATTAATATATACATTATTCATAGTTTGGGTTACTGCTACTGATACCTCTTATTTTGTAACAAAACATATCAGGAAGAAAATTTTACTATACTGCCTTAAACTGTGTTTTATTATATGAAACATTTTTTGTGTATGTTGTTTTCCTAAATGTATGCATTCCTAAATGCATAATGTATGAAACATTTAATTAAATCCAGGATGGCTAACTATGCACATGTTTGTAATTCTTATGGATCTTGAAAAATTGATAATAATTTTGAAGCAGAAATTATGGCCTAATTTTATTGCAGAATGTGCAATTTCTATAGTGTATACTGTATCATGATGCACGTTTCTTGCCTCCTAAAATTTAAACAAAATGTAATTTCATTAGTTATTTCACTGTGTAGAATGTATTTTATAAATAATCAGTGACACTGAAACTTTTGCAATATTATATTATAAATTCAAGTTACTTTGTGTCCAGAATTATTTTATAGCTTCTGTTTCCTAACTAACTTAACAGGTTCGTTACTATGTGTTGCTTTTCTACAATTTTTCCTTTTAAGTTTCGGAGAACATAAGACATATCCAAAATTATATATAAAGGGCAAGCTAAATATATCATTGGGTTGAATGTTTTATTGGAAATATATCCACATATTGTTTTTGTTATATTTTACTGTCATTTTTAATTATTTTACTATTTTTATTTCCTTTATGTTTTGTTTTGACCGATTTGATTAGAAGTAACAGACTGAGTCTCATTGAGAAGAAAGAGAAATTTAATATTGCCATGCAGGATTGTTATATTCTTGGATCACGTACAAAAATATAAGAGCTCAAAACTGGAATGTCACGAGTATCATAGGGACCCATTTGTGTAATTCTTTTCTCTCTCCCTAGAAAAGAGACTCCATCTCTGCACGTGGACCCTATCTTTGTATTTCTTATAAATCTTGTATTTTCATGAGTCAGTTTTTCTCATTAACTGTGAAATTGAAATCTGCAAGTTTATCTGATTGAGAGCTTCATGATATTATGTATTTCCTTCTGCTCATTTTAACGTCTTCAAGTGCAGAGAAATCTTCAAGAAGTCTTGAGAAAACCTTTCTCTAGCTTCAAAAATGCTTCAAGTTGAGAGAAATCCTCAAGTTGAGTGGGTTGTACCTGGCCCACTGGCCTCCTAGCTCAAAATCAGGTGTTGGAGTGCAGGCTCAAGTTGCTCCTTCATAGAGATGTTACAGAGTCACTTTATGACCCAGAAGGAAGATCCATTCAGTTCTCACCATATAGCCCAGGCAACAGCTTCATGGCAGCCACATCCCTGATATTGGGAGTAGAAGTTTTAGCATGTACTCACAAAGGCAGCAGGATCTTTTTGAGCCTGCTTTTATTAAAGAAATTTTAGTTTTTAATTCATGAGAAATGAACTTCCAGCCACTTCTGTCAGATTTTGGTTCTAGAAACTTCAAAGTGTCCCCTTCATCCTCTGGTTACCATAGAATATTTTGGATCTATTGCACTTCCAAAGAGCTGTGTATCTATATTTTAACTGACTGAGATTTCTATTCTTATAGTAAATATTGGAAAGTAAATGATACTGATGCAGGGCAGGTAAGCACCAAAGTGAGGCTCAGTCTTTGAAGGTTCTTGGTTTTGCCCAGGCAAAGAATTTGAGGGTAATCTGGAAGTAGATAACAGCATTACTGAGGCGGCTACTGCAGAGAAAGGCCACCCCATAGGCAGACAGTAGCAGCTTAGGACAGTTTTGCAGTCGTATTTCTACTCATTTTTAATAACATGCAGGTTAAAGGGCGATTTATGAGAAATATCTGGGGAGGGGTGGGGTAGCAACTTTTGCATCATCAGGTGGGTCACTGCCATAGAAAAGGGTTGTTAACTTACGGGTGTTGAGATGGCAATGGTAAACCGACAGGGTATCTTGGTAGGTATATTGGTGGTAGTGCCTGATTGAAAAGCTTCTGCCCTGGCCCTGTTTTAACTAGTTCTCTAGTGCCTGAGCCCCACCTCTGGAATCGAGTTCTACTTTCTCCTACCTCAATACAATGAATTAATTCTTGAGACAGGTATTTATTATATTATCTTATGTGTGTGTTAAATCTTTTCAAACAAAAACAAAAATCAATTTAAAAAGGAATTCTTATGAACATATATGAAATATCACACCTTATTCAGTTCACATTGATGAATGCTATTACAATTTTTATATTAAAAATTGCAATATTTTGTCAATATTCACTTTGTGTCATATGGGTGTGTGTTTGTGTGTGCATATGTATGGGAAAAACAGAGAGTGGAATGACATACCTATGCCTACAGTTCATAGACTATGTTAAAATATAGCTATGACAAAATTTCAAATTTCTACAGACATATTTTTTTCTCAGAATTGTATCACACTTTACTCAATGAATCCTCTACTTCTAAAGCTGTGGTCGTATTGTTATTTTTACATTCTCTATATTTTAAACAAAACCATAATGAGTAATTTTCCAGCAAAATAATTTCTTACACCCATTTTTTTCAAGTAGAAACCACTAATAGCAGAACTCACATATTATGTTCTTTATCTTTATAAAGCACATAAATAGGATGAAGTAAAGACTCTATATGTGTACAAATGTATATATACACATTATATATATACATACATATAGCTATGTACATATATAGGCACATGCATATATATCCTTGACTTTCAGCATTACAAAATGTTTTAGTATGTAAGCATATATACATGACAATTAAAATATGACACGTTTGTCTCAAAACAGATACAATTGTGATAATTTTTGAATATTTATATTATTAGTATAATTATAAATATAAGTATAATATTTATATTATGTTAACTATTAAATACTGAAATACAGATATACCATTTTGATATAGTATATTTATATTTATATTATTAGTATAAATAAATAATTTCATAAATCCTGAAGTCTCATCCCTTCTAATTTTTTTAAACACTTAATGAACAAAATTCCAGAGAAAAGGGACTATGCAATAATTTAAAAGCCAGTTGAACCAACATACATAAATTATTAGCATAAGTAAGTTTAGTGTGCTTTGTAACTGGACCCAGTATATTAAATATTTGTTCTTAATGCAGCCTGCAATTGCAAGTGATCATTATATACTGTGAGCTGGTTACTGCAGTTTTAAGCAGAAAATAACAAAAAATGATGGATTACTTTGGTAAAGTCTGTGAAAATTAAAACATTTCTTCTAATAAGTTT
Source organism: Piliocolobus tephrosceles (assembly GCF_002776525.5). Taxonomy (NCBI): domain Eukaryota; kingdom Metazoa; phylum Chordata; class Mammalia; order Primates; family Cercopithecidae; genus Piliocolobus; species Piliocolobus tephrosceles. The sequence continues at coordinate 52,246,864 of NC_045434.1, read as the reverse complement.
ATAGTATTAAAGGAGGGCTATTTCTATGAACTTTATTAAATTTGCTCAGAGTCTTGAGCTAATAAATAGGAAGCACCAGGAGAGATCTTTCCAGGTTAAAAATAAATAGAATGATAGATTATGAGATAAAATTAGCCATGTAGAAAAATTATGATGAAAGTTATATGTAGTATAATGTACATATTTATTCCTGACAGTACAAAACCACGTATACAAAAGCCCCAAGCAATTAGGCTTAGTGTATGCTTAGATGACAATATTTATGTATTTATAATAATAAAAAGGTACAATATAACTACATTAGAGGTTGAATGAATAGTTCTAATGACATACAAACTTATCTACCATACACATTGAGTCTAGAATTCATATATGTACAGCTGACAGTGTACACATTTGTGTGTGTGCGTGTGTGTGTGTGTGTGTTTACGCCTCCTGGGTCACAGACTATGAGATAAATTTAGGAGTGAGAAGATTTATTGAAGAGTAACGCTTGTATAGTTAAAAGAGAGAGGAAGCAGGATTGGAAAGGAAAAGCTTCCAAGCAATAACGCAGGCATAATAAACTCCTGGTCAATGCTGGGAGCTCTGGAACAAAGATCAACCACTAGAGATGACTTAATGGGGCAGAAATGGTAAGAGACCATTAAATTGTTAAATAATTGCCTTAAGATCATTGCATATCTCTGTAATCGGGAATTATCCTCTTTAAACAATTAATAATTAGGAGAGATGAAATTTCGGTTATTGTAAAATTATATATTTCTGCAAGCAATATAAATATTCAAAAATTATCACAAGGTTATTAGTTTAGAGAGAAACATGCCACTATGCTAAGACATTATCTGGGACTTTATAAAAATATTCGAGAACATGACCTTAGCTTAACCTGGAAGACTCTAATATATAGAAGCTGTAGCTTAACGTTCTCTTTGAAGTTTTATAGCAAGTTGTTTCTTGAGGAGAGATATAAGTGAAATACCTCAAGAGCCACTACAGGGAAAGTTTGTGGGGTAGAGAAAACAAAGAAAAGAGATAGGAGTTTTCCTTCTAAAGAATGGGCAGGTTGTGGGTTCATCTGAGGTACAGAGATTTGCTGATTTTTTTAAATCACTATTGAAAATACTGAATTGAAAATTGAAAATACTGAAATACAGATATATCATTTTGATGTAGTATTTATTTGATTTAGTAAATTGGTGAACTATATATTTATAAAATGCTGATTATAATGATATTGATAAAAACATTTTGTAAAGCATAAGAAAACAGGTAAAACACAAGAAAGGAATCCGTAAATTCAAAGAACCAAAAATGTCAAACTGATAATAAGAAAGAACTGTTTTTTTGGAAACAAAACCAAAAAGATGCACAGTAGACACATGTAGCCAAGCAAGCACAAACTTTAAAATTAAATAGAACAGAAACAAATTAACCTAACTGAATATTAAATTGATAACATGACCATGGAAATTACAGTATGATTGATCTGTATCCGTGGGTTTTGCATCAGTGCATTTAACTAACTGAAGATTGAAAATATTCAGGAAAAAATATATATATGGTTGTGGAGTGGGCGTGGTAGCTCATGCCTGCAATCCCAGCACTTCGGGAGACCGACATGGAAGGATCACTGAAGGTCAGGAGTTTGAGATTAGCCTGACCAACATGGTGAAACCCCGTCTATATAAAAATACAAAAATTAGTTGGGTGTGTTGGCCGTCACTTGTAATCTCAGCTACTTGGGAGGCTGAGATAATTGCTTGAGGCAGAATAATTGCTTGAACCTGGAATGCAGAGGTTACAGTGAGCCAAGATCACGACACTGCACTCCAGTCTTGGTGACAGAGCAACACACCGTCGCAAAATAACAATAACAATAATAAATTCATAGTTGATTAGTAATAGTTATGTCTGTACTGAATATGCACAGGCTTTCTTCTTGTGGTTATTCCCTAATACATTATAAAAACTATATCCCATTTACATTATACTAGATATTATAAATAATGTAGAGGTAACTTTAAATGTATGGCAGGGAGTGGGTAGATTATGTGCAAAGTCTATGCCATTTTATATCAGGGACTTGAGCATCTATGGATTTTAGGGGTCTTGGAACCAATGGATACTGAAGGTTGACTATTCTGAACACTGTACACTGTATACCTTTAGTAAGATACATTAATATGCCACCACTATTATCCTGTTGTTATTAATATTAGTAATGTGTGAGGTATTACAAGGACAAAAGGACTGAAGAAAATCTTAAATGGTATGTTGGTAAGTTATTGGTGTCCTATCAGTAAGCAGTTGTTATGTATCTATTTTTTATTATTTAATGTGTGACAGAAAAATAGATAAAATGAATAAATATGTTGTTTTAGTAGAGAATAACATCTCTTACTAAGGGAAAAAATACAAAACTCAAGTGTTGGAATATAAGAAAAACTTAAAAAGTATTGAATTTGGTTTGAACATACCAATATTTACTAATATTACTGTTAAATGCATATCATGACTCTGTTCACTGAAAAGATCTACATTCAATGACATCCTCCTATAATTAGGTACTCTGTTACTCAAATCTTCATTTCTAAATGTCATTCTCCATTGAAAACAATTAGGGACCTTAGAGAAATGGCCAATTATTGCTCTATGGAGAGAAAGTGAAAGTGAAAAGTGAGCCTGGGACATCTCATGTCAGAAAGTAAGGAAGTATTCAAAGCCTTACGATGGCACTTCAGGAAGACCAAAGAGTCAGCTTGGTCAAAAGTGGAAAATTCTGATCATCAAAAAAATAATAATAATTAAATCAATATTTTATATCACACTAAATTGAAAAACATTTCATAAATTCTTGATGCTACTCAAGAAAGCAAAATTAGCAGAGCACAGTGGCTACTGCCTGTCATCCCAGTGATTATGGAGACGGAGGAGGGAGAATCACTTGAGGCCAGAAGTTCGAGACCAGCCTGGGAAACATAGTGAGAGCCCATTAATCAAACTTTTTATAAGTTAGCCATGCATGGTGGCACTCCCATGTATTCCCAGCTACTTGGGAAGCTGAAGCTGGGGTATTGCTTGAGCCCAGGAATTGGAGGCTACAGTGAGCTGATTGGGCTCCTGCATTTCAGCCTGGGTGACAGAGCAAGACACTATCTCTTAAAAAATTAAAATAATAAAATAAAAGATAGGAAAATAAAATTAGAAAATAAAAACTGTTTTTAAATAAAAGAATGCCAGCTTATTATTATGGGAGGTATACTAGTTTTTTTTTTTTTTTTTAATAAGGGTTTCATGAATTCTGATGTAATAATAAGTTAATAATATGATCATCAATGGATACTTAAACCCTTGGAGGAAAAGTTGTTTTGGAAAAGGATGATCCAAGCTTTCAACATCTCCTATTACTACTTAATTTCAAAAGAACAAGGGATATTTATAATGATATGACCTACCTAACCTTGAAAAAGTGATCAAATTTAGCCTCCCCCAAATTATGATCAACTGATATTATGTGCCCCCTGATTTCATGCCTTAAGAGATACGCAATATTAATTCCATGGTGTTCTCATAAAATACACGTAACTAAAACCTAATCATAAGGAAACAATTGACACCATGTCTGGGCCCTTCAAAAGATCATGAGCAAAGCTAAACAAAACAAACCAAAGGTATTGGAAATTGCTGTTGATTAAGAGACTTACACGCATCATAAAACAAACAAGATGTTATGAAGACACGTTTTTGGCAATTTAGGACATTTTATTAAGGATGGTATGTTATAACTGAATCGATATTAGTAGTTAGGTGAAAGAAAATCCTTGTTCTTAGGAGATAAACGTTGAAGGGTGAGAGTGCAGTCAGGATGTCTGCAACTCATTTTTAAATGACTTAGCAAAAAGAACGTTGGCAATATACACACATGCAAAGAAAGAAGACAATTTATATGTGTGTGCGTATACATATGTACATATGTTACTGAGCCAAATTGAACAGTATATATAACTTCTTTGTAGTTTTTAAATTATTATTGCTGCTGATTTGTCATTTTTCAAAGTAAAATGTACTGGGGGAGAGAGAGTTCTACTCATAATCAGATAGATAAACATGTCAGTGACAAAGCCATGATGAAAAAGTATGTCCCCTGATTTTCATCCCAGAGTTTTTGCCTCTATGCTATAAAAATTTCCCTCTGGTTCTATGTAATTTGGCTATTTGTGACTATCACAGCACTACTCACTATTATGAAATAATTAAAACAAAATTTGAACTAATTCTCTTGAATTAGCAATGTTTAGCTTTCAAATTCTCTAAGGTAAATATTTCACTTTAGTCATTTTTCCTGATTCTTAATTAAATCTACTATTTATTTTAATACCTAATAGTTTACATCTTAAGCATAAATTATTGTTACTATTATTTGGGAGGGCTGATAATCATCATAGCTTTATTAGCTTTATTACACAAATCTCCTGTGAGATTATACCAAATGCTTTATTGTTAGCTGCAATAAAAATGAAATAGATATCTAGATAACACTATTATAATTTCCTCATGATTACATAATGGATTACAAGCCAGTAGTGTGATAGATATATAGCCTGAAGTCCTTGGTATTCTTCCTTGTTCCAGTGATGACTTGATCTATTTTTTGTTACTGAAAGAAACTCTGTGTTCCCTATCCTTTCTGAGGATCTCACCTACAGAGACACCAATGCTTACAGTTTGGACAGGTCATAAATTATGCCCTTCACAATCCCCTCTACAGGGTAGATAGGCAATACAAGAAAAGATAATACAAGACTTTCTTGGAATGAATGCATAGATAGACATTGCAAATGATAAATTCTGTTTTAGGTTTGAAATTCTATATTGAGAGAAATGCAAAGCTGATGGCAGCCACATTTCCATCCAATTTGAGAGAATCTGTAATCAAACTCAAGGCAAGGAGTGGCAAGTGCAAACATAAAATAGAGAGTTAAACCTCTAATAAAATTACTTGAACTCTGAATCTAGTAGCACCTGAGTAGACATCCCTATCAGATGCTCTTACAAAAACCTGCACTTCATTTTTCAGAAAACTATCTTTGATTAGTGTTTATACTATGTATGATGCACAGAGTACTTAATAACTCAGAATTTGGATCTCAAAATTGGGTCACTATAAATGACAATTAACTACATTAAAGTAGGACAGAGGACGGTGAGAATTCTCTTATTCTGTCAATTTAATTTTACACTCTGCCCATTCTGCTATAGCCTAGCTCTCATTTTAAAATATTAAGAGCTTTTGTTCTCAGACTGGACTAGCAAACAAATTTACTCACTGCTTGTGGTAAAATGGGCATGTCTGTTGATAACGGTGAAGCATTTTTTAAAAGTCTATATTCAAAATATAAATGGATAACTTCTGTCATTCCATTTATTAGTTCTAAATTATTTGACATAAAATTCACCAGTAGCCAGTAAATTTTTAAAAATTATTGACACAGAAAGCTGTCAAGCAGGAATCTACGATTTTTCTGTCTCTGAATATAACCCAGTTTTTGTGACTGTGGAAAAAATAAAAGGCTTACTCTTAGTTACAGAGCTCTAAAAAGCAAAGTCTTCCTTTATGTTCCTTTTGGACATAAAAATGAAGGAAAAGGACAAAAAATAGTCAGTCAGAGAGATTTACAAATGCCAGGCAGATTTCTGATGATGGCATTGACTTTACATTGTAGGTTAAAGGCCCTGCTATTTCCACTCTAGTACAATATACTACATGTTATGGAGTTGTGCCCACTCTCTGTTCTTTTCTGTTTATCCTTTTCTTAAACGGAAATTTATAACATAATTATTTTGTTATCCCTTTTTTGTGTTGTGTGTATTAGGATGTGTTAAATGTAACACTTAGTTTAATGACTATAGAACATCTACATTGGGATTATGATGACATTAAAGAAAAATGTGTCAGCTGGAGAATTATAAACTCAAAGAAAAAGGCAATTAGATAATCACCTGTAGATATAGTAATTGGACATGTTTTTAATACTGCTTTTCTTGGAAAAAAGAGAAACACATTTGTAATTTAATGTGACATACTCTCCACACAAGCAACTGTTTCAGCTGGATATTCATTGGGTTGTAAGTAAAAGTGTGACTTAAACATGTTGGTATTTATGTGTCTCATTTAACTAAAAGTCTCTGAGGTGAGTGGGCAGGTTTAGACTACTACTGAGTTATATTGTTGAGGTGAGTAGGCAGGTCTGGATGAGTACTGAGTGATATTGTTTGTCTATATCTCCATCTAAATCTCATCTTGAATTCCCACATGTTGTGGGAGGGACCAGGTGAGAGGTAATGGAAACATGGGGACAAGTATTTCCTGTGCTGTTCTCCTGATAATGAATAAGACTCACAAGATCTGATGGTTTTTAAAAGAGGAGTTCCCCCACACAAGCTCTCTCTTTCTTTGTCTGCAGCCATCCATGTAAGACATGACTTGCTGCTCCTTGCCTTCTGCCATGATTGTGAGACTTCCTCAGCTACGTGGAACTGTAAGTCCAATTAAACGTCTTTCTTTTGTAAATTGCCCAGTCTCAGGTGTGTCTTTATCAGCAGCATGAAAATGGACTAATACATTGAGGTTAAACTTTTTCTTTCTTGGGGTAGGTTTCCACTATAATTTTATTGCATGGAATTATAGGCAATATAATTACTTCATTCTCAAAGTATCGCAGTCCTTCATCTTCTCCAGATTCTGTATACACATTGCAAGGAGGAATATAATAAAATTTTCAAAATGCTAGAGTCAATGAAAATATATACTTGTTTGGGTGTTTTCATCAAGTTTCTCCTAGTAACTCACATCATTTTGTCCAGAATTGTGTCAAAGACCCAAGTTAAATTTTTGTTGAATGTAGGGTCTGGAAAGATATTGCTAACTGCAAAAATTGCAACCATGAAATACTGAAGTTCATTTAGTAAAGGCAAAGTGGAGATTTAAAATTTAATGAAATACTAGTCATAATTGCAGTAATTGTCTATTTAGGAAATAAAATCAGGGAGTTCCAATATAATTGGAACTCCATGATAATCTTTTAAAGAAAATCTTTTAAATGATAAGATATTATCATTTAAAATGATAAAATTTTAAGATAATCTTTTAAATGATCATTACGTATCATAATGAAAAAATTTCTAAATTACTAAAAATCATTGCAAAATTACTCTTTGATGAATTTATCCAATGGTGAAGTATTTGCTTTAGGATCTGCCTACTTGGAATTCAGAATTTCAGTTGTACTTACATGACTACTGTGAATGCTACAGTGTTTTTTTGTAGATCCACCTATCTGGGTCCAGAGAGCTGTTCTGTGTGTTTTGGAGTGAGGCGGACTTTAAGTAGGGTCTGTCATCCAGAGTACTCCATCCTCAATAACACAGTTGAGTAGTCCAGAGTTATATACCTGATCCAACCCAGAGCCTTTCTGAGGAGTTTTTAAAACTAAATATGTTAAAGCAAGCCAGTATCTCCCCAGGCTTGGAAATCATAATGCTTACAGGTAATACATGTACAGATGAAGGAAAACCAAGCTGATATACAATGAGAAGCAAGAATGAGCCAGTTGTTCCTGAGGTTCAGCTACAAAGCCTAATCTGATTGTTTTGGGTTGCTGCAACCCTTTTTTTCTCATGTTACATTACACTGTCTTTTCTGGATTAGCTCAATTTATTTTAGTTTATCTATTATTGAACAGTAGATCAAGAAAAGAATCTGGACATTTACCCCAGTTAACATTGATGAATAATTTGTGGTATTTTTTCCAATAAAAATAAGCAGCCTCATTATCTGATAGAAAATTTAGAATGTGATTTGGTACCAGGTATAAAAATACTATACACTAAAAAGTGAAATAGTATAGTAGTTATGAGATGTTTCAGTTGAGATATGCTCAATTATCTTGTAGTAACCAACAATAAACCATCATAGTTGTTCACGATCATGAATGTTTTATTTTATGAGTTCATCTCAGGTTGGTGCAAATTCTACTCTAAATGTCCTGTGGGAATGCAGACTGGCTGATGACCTGCATCTAGAATATTATCAGTGTCATGGAAAGAGGGGACAATGCATGACTATCTATGGGTTAGCTTTTATAGCTTTTAATTAGAAGTGCCATGTTCCACTTATACACAAATTCATTAACCAAGTTACAGGACTACTCCCAAATTCAAAACAGTGAGGAATTGGTCAGTATTTTGTGTGATAATAGATACTCAATAAGGAGAGACCCTGGAAATGTCCTAGGTTTAAATTTTGGCTTGTCTATTTAATAAAAAATGTTACTTTAGGCAAGATAAATAACCTATCTGTGCATCATGTTCTTCACACACACACACACACACACACACACACACACACACACACACAAACATGTAATTTTAGGAATAACTGCATAAAACTGATATAAGGATGTAGTAACATAATGACTAAAATATGCATATCATATTATATGGCTCAAAAACATCAGCTTTTTGATAATAAAAATGGCATTATTGGATTCAAATTTTGATTTAAAACATAAAAACTTGACTTAGATAAGAATGATAAATGTGCTGTAGTTCTAATCCATATAATATTAATGAAACTGCTACCAAAAGATTATATGACTAAATGCCTTTGTCAATAGTAGATTGTTTACTTGGGGCTTTCATTGTTCATGTTTGTTGTCTCAGTAGTCTTCAATCTTTTTACTTATTTTTATAAAAGACACTTCGATAAGATATAACGTGAAACTGGACCTCACAGCATATTAAAATAAAAATACAAGCTGTTACCAAGGAGATAGTCTATCCGAATGTTAAACAATTGCAATGATTAGTTTGGTAATTGTACCCTCTGCAATACAGAAGTCCACAGCAGTGGTATCTATTGTTTAGGAGGTCACCTCTATGTTATCCTCTGAAAGCACTCATACTTTTTCATTAAAATTACTTGTTGAAATTCATTTATCCCTTTGTTTACATAGAGAATGTCTTAAATGAATTTTGTATTTATCATTCAGAAAGTCAAACATTTTCTTATTTGGACTTGATATTTTTTATAGCATAGTTTAGCTTCCACAACATAGAAAACTATGGTGTGGAAACTAAGCTATACCTAAGAGGAACTTCATAACATATTGTTTCTCAAGACAAAAATAATCAATTTTTGCTATTGTTACTTGCTAGTCTTTTAGGCTTTTATTGACTAAGTTAATCTATCTGCTTTGGGTTTGGGTACTCACTATTTCTACCCCTGTTGCTTCTGGAACAACAGGGACAATATTTTCTCCTGTTTTGTCAAAAGAGATGGATTTTTGCCTCATTTTTTGCCATGGATCACTTGCTAAGATTGACTTGAGTAAAAGTATCTTTCTTTTTCAATTGCCTTTCTCTGCCCTGAATGCAGTATCTAATAATTGTCTAATCAGCCAATTGTTTGCATTTTACAACAACTTTCTAAATATCTATATCACTATTTTCTCAAAATCTTAACTAAAAATAAGAAAATGTTTTTAGCTATCACATTTTATTTGAATGTAAAAGTAGTAATCACAATAAGCAATGCGTTGCTATTTTATATTTTGTATAATTGTAAATGTCAACATATTTATTAATTTGTATATATCTCCATAAATTAATGAGATAACATTCATACCTTAAAAATTGTTTTCAAAAATTTATATTACAGTGAACTGCTTCTGGTCATATTTGATTGAATAAGAAATTTCGAGACCTAATAAGTTCATGTTTATAACACATTTGAGAGATACTTACTATATGCCTTTATTTTATGAATTATGGCTAAGTCCTTATATATTTCTACTACAAAATAGACATGTAATCAAAATAGCTAGAATATCAAATGAAATGAACTGTAATTCAACAAAAAGACATGCAAATAATTCACATCATTAGGACAACTATCATTTTGAGGTGATTTTTTTATACTCTGTGAGAATTAGAGTGGAATTGTCCAGTTTACACATTTAATATGTTATTTTTCTATAATTGCTATGTATTCAACCCATGGGCAATGACTTATGGGCATAAAGTAGACTAGAATTACATCAAGAATTTTATTTTCTTATTTTTGTAATCCCATGAGAAGACCTGCAAATTTCTTGCTCCTAAATTTTCTTCATGGATGTCTTAGATAAGAGGATTTAACTTTTATGAGGCTTGAAGTTAGGACATTCGACAAGATGGCAAAAATTTAAAATAAGTCTAGCCAGAAGAATTGATTGAAAGATATATTAGAAAGATGAAAAGAAAAATAAGTTAAAAAGTACCATTTAATCAACTTTTAAGCAAACAATATTTCTCCTGTCAAGCCTATATGAATATTTTTTTAAAAAACGTGAAAATGACAAACACTACTTAAAACAGCCAACATTACCTAATTTTCCAATAAAACTATTAGAGAGGTAATGGCCACTGCAGATTGCCTTTTAGAAATTTCACCAACTGAAATCAGGGTATTTTGTCAGGATGCACTGAATCCTTGGCTGAAGATGAGGTTTTTAAAGTTCATGCTGGCATGTTAGATAGGGTTCTTAGTGGTAGATAAGATAAAGTATAAATGAAGCCAAAATATGTTGTTGCTTAAATTTCAGTAGATATAGGGTGTTGAATCCCAACAGATAATTTGGTTGCTGGTGATAAAATGAGATATAATAATATATTTACACATAGGAATATTTTTATTTGAATGCAAAGATAGTCATCTATAAAGATATTTCTGATTAAATAAGTAAAGTTTATTTTAATAACCATAATACTGAATGATTTAATTTATTATCATGAAACCACATAAGTAAAATCAATATACGTTATATATATTTTATATATGTGATATATATATATCTACTTGTAGATGCATAAATAAGAGATTAGCTATGCCTAGATCAAACCATGCATTTGTGAGTAAAATAAATATTTATCATGGTATGCCACTGAGATTTTGTGATTGTTCACCACAAAATGTTATTTAGGAAATAAAATATAGTAGGTTAAAAGCAGGGGCATGTGGAATGTTAAATGCCATTATCATGATTTAACACATATGTAAAATTAAATACTGAATTAATTCAAATCTGGTTGGACCACAAGGAATAGCTTCAAAGCAGAAACAAATTTTCAACAGTCCAAATTATAGTCAGAAATGAGTTTGATATATGGATTAGAATATGCATTTAGGTAACACTGGCTATGAATATTTGAATATAGCTTAGAGTAAGTGTATAGCATTTAAGTAAAGACAAATCAGCATTGTATTGTAATTTATATAGGGGAAACAAATCAGATTATTTTGAAGTTGAAAACTATGGAATTTGGCAATTCACTGGATCTGAGTGATGCCTACCAAATATGGGAGAAATAAAATCATTTCAAAACCTATGGGACTTAGAAAGTGATATCAATAAAAATAAGCATAAGAAAACTGATGGAGTTAAAGAAAATATCATTTATAGCATTTTGAATATGATATATAAATTCATCAAATAGAAGTTTACCTTTAAAAGAAACATATATTCTCTTAGATATGAATTTTTTGGAGAATATGGAATTAATAGAAAGTAAGCAATATGCAGTGTTAAATAAGGATAGGCTATGTTTCTCTTTTTTTTTTTTTTGAGACGGAGTCTCGCTCTGCCGACCAGGCTGGAGTGCAGTGGCCAGATCTCAGCTCACTGCAAGCTCCGCCTCCTAGGTTTAGGCCATTCTCCTGCCTCAGCCTCCCGAGTAGCTGGGACTACAGGCGCCCGCCAAATCGCCCGGCTAGTTTTTTGTATTTTGTAGTAGAGACGGGGTTTCACCATGTTAGCCAGGATGGTCTCGATCTCCTGACCTCGTGATCCGCCCGTCTCGGCCTCCCAAAGTGCTGGGATTACAGGCTTGAGCCACCGCGCCCGGCCGGCTATGTTTCTTAAATGCAAAAAGTCATTCAAAAAGTTTGTACTTATTTATTATATACCAAATGAATTATTTTCTATAACAGTGAAAATAAAATAAATGAAAGGTAGGTCCATTAGTTACAATTTGATAGCATGGATAAGATTTAAATTAGCCATTTAAAAACTTAAAGAAGTATATAATTACCAAAAACTTGGTAATGTAAAAATATAATCTAAGGTCAGCTATAGGGAGATTATATAGGCCAATATTATAAAATTGGGGGAAAAATTAAAGTGAAATTCAAATAATATCTTGAAGGTTGTATTTAGTTAGATAAAGAGCCACAAACAGACACTAAAGATAAAGCAACCAGAAAGATTTACATTCAACTATGTCCTGATTCTGGAGTAACTTGATAGAATTGAAAAGCAGATTTAGAGATTGGTTAAAAAGAGTGGATTAGGTTTAGGAGAGATTGAAATTGATAAGCTAAATAGTTTGACCTCTACTTTCTTTGTAACAGAGACACGTTGACACTTTGTAAACAAGTATATGACAAGATGCAATGGATGTATTAGAATGACTTGTTGGGGGAGAGGCCATAGAAGAAAATTTAAACAGTTGCTTTAAACACCCATATGATTGCCCAAGAGTTTGTGAACATGTCTGCTCTGGCAACTGCCACTGGTTCCTCAGCATGCTTTCCAGGAGCCTGAGCATCCATCCACCTGCCCTTTCCACCACCACAGACACCCACACACATCATCTGGGGGCCTGAGGATAGGACATAATCAAAGCCAAAGCATCCTACCTAAGCAGCACTATAAATAACTAGAAAAACGTGTTTTTCTGAAAACCCATCTATGAAAGTGGAGAAAGTGACTGTTACACCAGATGCACAGATATCAATGTAAGGACATAAGAATGATGAAAAAACAAAGAAACATGACACCTTGAAATGAACACAATAATTCATCAGTAACAGACCTCAAAGAAAAGAAAATGTCTGTAATGCCTGAAAAAGGATTCAAACTAATGATGTTAAAGAAACTCAGTGAGATACAAGATAACACAGAGAAACAACACAGGTAAAATATCAGAAAAGGGATTCATGATCTGAGTGAGAAATTTAACAAAGAGAATATATGTCATTAAAAAAACAAGCAGAAATTCTGGAACTGTAGATTTCAATAAAGAGGAAAAAACAAATTTAGAGTTTCAACAATGGATTAGATCAAGAAGAAGAAAGAATTTCTGAACTTAAAAGCAAGCCTTTTAAAATAATGTAGTCAGTAAATAAAAAGAGCAAATAAAGCCTACATGACATATGACCACTATAAAGCAACCAAATATTTAAATTTGGGAGTTCCAATAGATGAGATGAGCAAGGTCATAGAAAATATATTTAATGAAATAATAGCTGGAAAATTTCCAAGTCTTGAGAGCAATATGGGCATCCAGACACAGGAAGTCTAAGGATTTCCAAACAGATTCAATCTAAAGAGGTCTTCTTTAAGGCAGATTATGTTCCAACTGTCAAAAGTAAACAGAGAATTCTCTAAAAAGGAAGCAAAACCTTCAAGGCACATATAAGGCAATCCCAATTGGTCTAACAGCTGATATCTCAGCAGAAATCTTACAGGCCAGGAGAGAATTAGATGATACATTAAAAGTCTTAAAAGAAAAAAAAAGTGAACCAAAACACTATGTTCAGCAAAAGTTTTCTTTGAAAATGAAGGTGAAATAACGTCTTTTCCAGACCAAAACAACAACAACAACAACAACAGGATATTCATCACCACTAAACTGATCATATTTAAAAAAAATGCTTGTCAGTTCTACATCTGGAAGTAAAGGGACAGTATCTACTATCATGAAAACATAGCAAAGTATAAAACCCATAGACACAACAGATACACAAATGAGAAAGAGAAGGGATTCAAACATTACCATTATCTTAAACCACCAAACCTCATGATACATACATAATAAGAGAGAAAGTAAAGAACAAAGGATGTACAAAGCAACCAGAAAACAATTAGCAAAATGATAGAAATTATTCCTTACCTATCAATAATAATCTTGAATGTAAATCGATTAAATTTCCCACTTAAAATATGTAGACCACATGAATAGATAAAAAATATAACCCATCTGTATGCTGCCTACAAGAAACTCCCTTCACCAATAAAGACACATATACTGAAACTGAACAGGTAGAAAAGGAAACCAAAAGTTAGCAGGAATAGCTATACCTATATCATATAAAAGAGGCCTTAAGTCACAAACAGTAAAAAGAGACTAAAAAGGTCATTATATAATAATAAAGTGGTCAATTCAACCAGAGGATATAACAATTCTAAATATAAGTGTACCCAAGACCAGAGTACCAAACTATATAAAGCAAATATTACTAGATCTAAAGGAAGAGCTAGAGTCCAAAAGAATAATAATTGGGGTCAACAGTCCACTCTCAGCATAGGACCTAGCAATCCCACTTATTATATATGTATACATAGGAAGGACATTAAATCCATATGTCAAAAATATCTGCACTCCTATGTTTACTGAAGCATTATTCAAAGTAGCAAAACCTTGGAATCAACCTACATGTCCATTAAAAGATGAATGGATTTTAAAAATGAAGTATATATACTACTATATACTTAGGGTACTATTCTGTATTTCTCCTATTCAGCAATACAAAAATAATGAAATTTTGTCATTTGCAGCAACATAGATAGAACTGGAGGTCATTCTGTTAAGTGAATTTAAGTTAGAAAGACAAATATTGCATGGTCTCACTCAGATGTGAGAACTAAAAAAGTTGGTCGCATTGTGGTATAGAGTACAATGATAGTTACCAGTGTTACTTCAACAAGCAACACATACTATTTTTGTAAATTTACTCTTTTAAATCTCTAAAAAACGATACTACAAAAGACTTATTTTCTTACTAATGTCTTTAAGTCGCTCAACTTTAATTTTTAAAGTAGTTCATGACCTAATCTTGCATTTATGAAATGCACTAATATCTCTGTAATGAATAAAATATTTTCAAAAGCATCTGGTACAATGATCAATATTTAATATTGACCAATCTATTAGTTAAATTTTACAATACTTTCAACATACTTTTAATTTGACTTTTCAGATTCATACAGAATATGCTTGATCTATTTTACTTATAGTAACCATTCATTGTCCTCTGTCAGGCCAAACATTGTTCATTCTTTCAATTGTGCCTGTGTCACACTTCAGTAGTAGACTGAAAACATGAAATTTATTTACTCATGACAAAACAAGAAAGAACAGTCAAAAGTGAGAGAGTGAGCTTACATTTTGGCTAGAAGAGCCAAGGTTGTCGAAGAGAAGGTCAGATGAGCTTAAACAGCTGAATTAGCACTTTGGGAAGTTTTGAATGCAAGCAAAGTTAACGCCAATTTGAAGAAAAATGAAATGTATCATGGGTTTCTCTGATATAAGTAACAACTCTAAATCTAAAGTGTTGTATTATTCATTTAATGAGTAGTAATCTCTTAAATTTATTATCTACCTTAAACTCATTGAATTATTTGGTTGATAAGAACTCAACAGTAAACCATATTAATCTACTCTCATCTCCATTACACCCCTTTTCATTGTTTGTAAATACCTTATGGCCTGTCTTTCCAATTCACTAGAAAATAAGCATTTTGGAATAGAGGACTATAATTTTGCTATTACGATCTAAACCTACCATAATGCCTCATGCAAACATGTTGAGTGGATTAACTTATACATAAAAAAATGTTAAATATAGAGGGACATTTCTATGTAATTGCCTTAAAATTGAAGATGTTTTTGCTCTCAGTAGAATTCTCTCTACTTTTTCAATAAAAACTATTAACATAATCTACATTATTGCTTAATTAAATTATCTGCAGTCATTTAAATTGTTTTATGTGTGTAATGTATGAGAACTAGAGCAAGCTCTTTATTTCTCTGAATTAAGAGAAAAACTTTCAGTCTTTCTTATATTGGTTTAACAATCTCAAGCAAGTGTATTATTTCATATTTTTTTCTGAACAATTTTAGTCTACTTACAATGTTTTTTATTGATAATTTCTAGCCAAGCAGGTTATACATTTTTTTCCCACAGGAGTTAGCTAAAAGCAAAATCAATAATCTAGGTGAGTATTAACCATGTGTGTATCTTATCAATATATAAATGTTTCGCTTCATCATTGCTCATTGAAGATTTTCACAAATTTATTGAATAGAAAACCTGGATCTGTAAAGAAATAGAAATTGTAAAGCAAGAAGAAAAATGAGATAGATTGCTTCAAAACAGAGAAAGAAGAGTAATGGCAAGTTATTCAATAAGACTTTAGGAGGGAGGATATAGGAAAAGAAGAAATAGAAAAACCTATATAAAACACAAAAACATGTTTTTAAAATAATTTTTAAATAAATCAAACCAAACTGCTTATATTGCATCATTTTAAATTATTAAAAATTGTGAAGTTCCTATGTGTATTCAAAAACTAAACAAATCCTCTACACTGTAATGAAAGCGTAAACTACTTTGAAACCAAAATCTGCTTCATGTCTTCCTGTATAGTATAAGCTATCCTTAGAAGTTGCAAATTCCTTTCTTAAATAAGTTGTGTATTCTTTGCGGATGTATTATTAAGATACCTATTAAGGGAAGCAAACCATATAAAACATATAGCAAGCTGATTAATACATAGTACTTTGTTCAATAACTAGTATTCATTACAGTAAGAAGTGCATTTTAACTACACTGCATAATTAACCATTACACAAAGGAAAATTCTGATCAATTACCATTTAGGAATGATATATTGTCTTTTCTTTTCAAAAGTTTCATACAAACAATGTAATCTGAAAATGGAGTTAACTACTAGATATTTTAGATATAAATAAAATGTTATTGCCACAATGAAGGTGTGAACATTTCCCTCTTCCTCAAAAGCTTCCTAGTGCTCCTTTTAAGCTTTCCCTCTGCCTTTTGCTTAATCCCCTTCCTATCTAAAGTCGAACAATGATCTACCTACAGTAATTATAAATTGTCTGCATTTTCTAGAATGAAATCATACAGTATGCACTCATTTTTGCATGCTTTTTGTTACCTCTATTTTTTGTTTCCAGATTTCCTGTTTTCTGCATTATAGTGGAATAGAGTATTTTTGTGACTCTTTTTTTGTATGTATTAACTATCAGTTTTTGCTTGTTATTTTAGTGATTGCAATAAGGTTTATAATTACATATTTAACATAATTGTTTGCCTTCAACTGATATCACATCTCTTCATGTACAATAAAAGCATTGCCATAATGTATTAGGTTGGTGCCACAATAAACATACGTGTGCATGTGTCTTTATAGCAGCATGATTTATAACCCTTTGGGTATATACTCAGTAATGGGATGACTGGGTCAAATGGTATTTCAAGTTCTAGATCCTTGAGGAATCGCCACACTGTCTTCCACAATGGTTGAACTAGTTTACAGTCCCAGAAACAGTGTAAAAGTGTTCCTATTTCTCCACATCCTCTCCAGCACCTGTTGTTTCCTGACTTTTTAATGATCGCCAATCTACCTGGTGTGAGATGGTATCTCATTGTGGTTTTGTATTGCATTTCTCTGATGACTAGTGAAGATGAACATTTTTTCATGTGTCTGTTGGCTGCATGAATGTCTTCTTTTGAGAAGTGTCTGTTCATATCCTTTCCCCACTTTTTGAAGGAGTTGTTTGTTTTTTTCTTGTAAATTTGTTTGAGTTCTTTGTAGGTTCTGGATATTAGCTGTTTGTCAGTTGAGTAGATTGCAAAATTTTTCTCCCATTCTGTGGACTGTTTGTTCCCCCTGATGGTAGTTTCTTTTGCTGTGCAGAAGCTCTTTAGTTTAATTAGATCCCATTGACAATTTTGGCTTTTTCTGTATCTATTGAGATAATCATGTGGTTTTTGTCTTTGGTTCTGTTTATATGCTGGATTACATTTATTGATTTGTGTATATTGAACCAGCCTTTCATCCCAGGGATGAAGCCTGCTTGATCATGGTGGATAAGCTTTTTGATTTGCTGCTGGAATTGGTTTGCCAGTATTTTATTGAGGATTTTTGCATTGATGTTCATCAGGGATATTGGTCTAAAATTCTCTTTTTTTGTTGTGTCTCTGCAAGACTTTGGTATTAGGATGATGTTGGCCTCATAAATTGAGTTAGGGAGGATTCCCTCTTTTTCTATTGATTAGAACAGTTTCAGAGGGAATGATACCAGCTCCTCCTTGTACCTCTGGTAGAATTTGGCTGCGAATCCATGTGGTCCTGGACTTTTTTTGGTTGGTAGGCTATTAATTATTGCCTCAATTTCAGAGCCTGCTATTGATCTATTCAGGGATTCCACTTCCTTCTGGTTTAGTCTTGGGAGAATGTATGTATCCAGGAATTTATCCACTTCTTTTAGGTTTCTAGCTTATTCACATAGAGGTGTTTATAGTATTCTCTGATGGTAGTTTGTATTTCTGTGGGGTCGGTGGTGATATCCCCTTTATCATTTTTTATTGCATCTATTTGATTCTTCTCTCTGTTCTTCTTTATTAGTCTTGCTAGTGGTCTATCAATTTTGTTGATCTTTTCAAAAAACAAGCTCCTGGATACGTTGATTTTTTGAAGGGTTTTTTGTGTCTCTATCTCCTTCAGTTTTGCTCTGATCTTAGTTATTTCTTGCCATCTGCTAGCTTTTGAATGTGTTTGCTATTGCTTCTCTAATTCTTTTAATTGTGATTTTAGGGTGTCAATTTTAGATCTTTCCTGCTTTTTTTTGTGGGAATTTAGTGCTATAAATTTCCCTCTACACACTGCTTTAAATGTGTCCCAGAGATTCTGGTATATTGTATCTTTGTTCTCATTCATTTCAAAGAACATCTTTATTTCTGCCTTCATTTCGTTATGTACCCAGAAGTCATTCGGGAGCAGGTTGTTCAGTTTCCGTGTAGTTGAGAGGTTTTGCATCAGTTTCGTAATCCTGAACTCTAGTTTGATTGCACTGTGGTCTGAGAGACAGTCTGTTATAATTTCTGTTCTTTTACATTTGCTGAGGAGTGTTTTATTTCCAACTATGTGGTCAAGTTTGGAATAAGTGTGATGTGGTGCTGAGAAGAATGTATATTGTGTTGATTTGGGGTGGAGAGTTCCATAGTTGTCTATTAGGTCTGCTTGGTGCAGAGCTGAGTTCAATTCCTGGATGTCCTTGTTAAATTTCTGTCTCATTGATCTGTCTAATGTTGACAGTGGGTGTTAAAATCTCCTATTATTATTGTGTGAGAGTCTAAGTCTCTTTGTAAGTCTCCAAGGACTTGCTTTATGAATCTGGGTGCTCCTGTATTAGGTGCATATATATTTAGGATAGTTAGCTGTTGTTGAATTGTTCCCTTTACCATTATGTAATGGCCTTCTTTGTCTCTTTTGATCTTTGTTGGTTTAAAGTCTGTTTTATCAGAGACTAGGATTGCAACCCCTGCTTTTTTTGTTTTCCATTTGCTTGGTAGATCTTCCTCCATCCCTTTATTTTGAGCCTATGTGTGTCTCTGCACCTGAGTTGGGTCTCCTGTATACTGCGAACTGATGAGTCTTGACTCTATCCAATTTGCCAGTCTGTGTCTTTTATTTGGAGCATTTAGCCCATTTACATTGAAGGTTAATATTGCTATGTTTGAACTTGATCCTGTCATTATGATGTTAACTGGTTATTTTGCCCATTAGTTGATGTAGTTTCTTCCTGGCATCAATGGTCTTTAGATTTCAGCGTGTTTTTGCAGTGGCTGGTACTGGTTGTTCTTTTCCATGTTTAGTGCTTCCTTCAGGAGCTCTTGTAGGGCAGGCCTGGTGGTGACAAAATCTCTCAGCATTTGCACGTCTGTAGAGCATTTTATTACTTTTACTTCTTTAAGGAATCTCCACACTGTTTTCCATGCCACCTTGGTTGCACTTGATAACATCTTTTTATATTTTATCATTTTGGTTGTTGTGCAATGACATTCTTCTGCATTTAATTTGTCGTTATCTGATAACTGCTGAGATTGAATATATTTTCATTTGCTTATTGGCCCTTTGGATATCTTCTTTTCTAAAGTGCTGGTTTAAAGTTTTGCTCCCCTTTTCCTCCTTTTTTCTGTAATTGTAAATTTGTCAGGACACATTATCCAGGGGAATAGAATGTGCACACACTCACACACACACACACATATTAGAAGATTTATGTTAAGGAGTTGGCTCAGGTGATTGTGAGGACTGACAAATCAGAAATATGCAGGATGGGCTGGCAAGCTGGAAACTTACGCAGGATTTATATATAACAATTTCTAGGCAGAATTCATTCTTTTCTAGGAAATTTTAGTTTATACTCTGAAGGCCTTTAACTGATTAGATGAGACCCACCCATTTTATCAAAGGTTATCACTTTTCCTTAAAATCAACTGATTGTACACGTTCAGTACTGTTATCTGTGGTGCTGCAGGTGTCCACTGTTAAGTAGTGGCTGCATATCATGCAGAAGCATCTGAAAACCAGGTTTGTGTTTTCCTTTCCTCAGTGAACTAATTGTAGTGAACTCCCAATGATAGTATAGGTACAGGCTGAGAGAAAGAAGATAATACATCAAGACTGGGGGCTATGGACATTTGGGCCACTTCCTTAGGTAACTTATTTGTGCCTTCAGGGGCTGTTGTAGCCTGATCTTGTATATACTACTTTAATTCAATGATTTGGTGCTTCTGTACATGCTGAACTGTACGTCTTCATGAGTAAAGCAATACCTAGTTCATAAAAGGCAACTTGCTTGGTAACTTGGTATTCCTTGATTAACCATTCAGAGTCTCTACTATAAAAACTTCTTAGATAGTTCTCTCCAGAGAAATATGTTTCTTCAGAGAAAATGTATTATATAATTGCAGGGGCTGAAAAGTCTGAAATTTATAGGGCAGTTTGGCAGGATGAAAAACTCAGGCAAAAAATAATTCTGTAATGTTGAGGCAGATTTTTTTTTTCAGAACAAACTCAATTTTTACTTTTTTTAAATTTTTACATTGTTTTACTTAGAATCACAGTTTATTTATTTTTTATAGTTTATTGGAGTACACGTAGTGCTTGGTTGCATGAGATTTTTAGTGGTGATTTGTGAGATTTTGGTGCACCCATCACCCAAGCAGTATACACCACACCCTATTTGTAGTCTTTTATCTCTCATTTACCTCACACCCTATCTCACAAGTCCCCAAAGTCCATTCTATAATCCTTACGCCTTTGTGTCCTCGTAGCTTAGCTGTCACATATCAGTGAGAACATATGATGTTTGGTTTTCTATTCCTGAGTTACTTTACTTAGAATAATAGTCTCCAATCTTATCCAGGTTGCTGTGAATGCTTTTTATATGTGTGTGTGTGTGTGTGTGTGTATACAGCATGTGTGTATATATATATATACACACATATCACAGTTTCTTTAACAACTCGTTGATTGATGGGCATTTGGGTTGGTTCTACGGTTTTGTAATTGTGAATTATGCTGCTGTAAACATGCATGTCTAAGTATCTTTTCTGAATAATGACTTATATTCCTCTGGGTAGATACTCAGTAGTGGGATTGTTGGATCGAATGGTAGTTCTACTTTTTGTTCTTTAATCTCCACACTGTTTCATAGCGGTTGTACTAGTTTACATTCCCACCAACAGCGTTGAAATGCTTCCTGATCACTGCATCCATGCCAATGTCTGCTGTTTTTTTAAAAAAAATTTTGATTATAGCCATTCTTGCAGTAGTAAGGTGGTATTGAATTGTGGTTTTGGTTTGCATTTCTCTTAGTGATGTTGAGCATTTTTTAATATGTTTGTTGGTCATTAGTACATCTTCTTTTGAGAACTGTCTATTCATGTTCTTAGCACACTTTTTGATGGGATTGTTTGTTTGTTTTTCTTGTTTATTTGTTTGAGTTACTCGTAGATTGTGGATATTAGTCTTTTGTCAGATGTGTATATTGTGAAGATGTTCTCCCACTCTGCGGGTTGTCTGTTTACTCTGCTGACTGTTCCTTTTTCCATGCAAAAGCTTTTTAGTTTAATAAAGTCTTATCTATTTATCTTTGTTTTTATTGCATTTGCTTTTTGGTTCTTGGTTGTGAAATCCTTGCCTAAGTCAATGTCTACCAAGGTTTTCTGATGTTATCTTCTAGATTTTTTTTACAGTTTCAGGTCTTTGATTTAAGTACTTAATCCATCTGAGTTGATTTTTTTTTATTATTATTATTATACTTTAAGTTCTAGGGTACATGTGCATAATGTGCAGGTTTGTTACATATGTATACATGTGCCATGTTGGTGTGCTGCACCCATCGACTCGTCAGCACCCATCAATTCATCATTTATATCAGGTATAACTCCCCAATGCAATCCCTCCCCCCTCCCCCCTCCCCATGATAGGCCCCAGTGTGTGATGTTCCCCTTCCTGAGTCCAAGTGAGCTCATTGTTCAGTTCCCACCTATGAGTGAGAACATGTGGTGTTTGGTTTTCTCTTCTTGTGATAGTTTGCTAAGAATGATGGTTTCCAGCTGCATCCATGTCCCTCCAAAGGACGCAAACTCATCCTTTTTTATGGCTGCATAGTATTCCATGGTGTATATGTGCCACATTTTCTTAATCCAGTCTGTCACTGATGGACATTTGGGTTGATTCCAAGTCTTTGCTATTGTGAATAGTGC
>NC_045434.1:52192217-52223777 GCF_002776525.5 Piliocolobus tephrosceles | reverse complement strand
GTATGATATTAGCTGTGGGTTTGTCATAAATAGCTCTTATTATTTTGTTTTATGTGAGACATGAGAATCCAGTTTCATCCTCCTATTTGTGGCTAGCCAATTATCCCAGGATCACTTGTTGAGAAAGGTGTCCTTCCCTACTTTATGATTTTGTTTGCTTTGTCAAAAATCAGATGGCAATAAGTATTTGGGTTTATTGCTGGGTTCTCTATTCTGTTCCTTTGATCTATGTGCCTATTTCTATGCCAGTACCATGCTGTTTTGGTGACTACGGCCTTATAATAAAGTTTGGAATCAGGTAAAGTGATGCCTCCAGATTTGTTCTTTCTGCCTAATCTTTCTTCGGCTATGTGGACTGTTTTCTGGTTCCATATGTATTTTAGAATTTTTTTTAATTATGTGAAGAATGACAATGGTATTTTGATAGGAATTGCATTAAATTAGTAGATTGCTTTTTGCAGTATGGTCATTTTCATAATATTGATTCTACCCATCCATGAGCATGGGATGTGTTTCCTTTGTGTGTGTATGTGTGTGTCATCTATTATTTATTTCAGCAGTGTTTTGTAGTTTTTCTTGTAGAGGTCTTTCACCTCCTTGGTTTGGTATATTCCAAAGTATTTTGTTTTATTTTATTTTATTTTATTTTTGCAACTATTGTAAAAGGGATTGAGTTCTTTATTTTATTCTCCATTTGGTTGCTGTTGGTGTATAGAAGAGCTACTAATTTGTGTACCTCAACTTTGTATCCAGGAACTTTGCTGAATTCTTTTATCATCAGTTCTAGGAGTTTTCTGGAGGAGTTTTTAGGGTTTTCAAGGTAAATGATCATATCATCAGTAAACAGTGACAGTTTGACATTTTCTTTACTGATTTAGATGCCCTTTATTTCTTTTTCTTGTCTGATTGCTATTGGACTTCCAGTACTATGTAGAAGAGGAGTGATGAGAGTGGGCATCCTTATATTTTTCCATTTCTCAGAGGTAATAGTTTCAACTTTTCCCCATTCAACATTATGTTGGCTGTGGGTTTGTCTTAGATGGCTTTTATTACATTGAAGTATACCCCTTGTATGCCAATTTTGTTGAGAGTTTTAATAATAAAGGGATGCTAGATTTTGCTGAATGCTTTTTCTGCATCTATTGAGATGATCATGTAATTTTTGTTTTTATTTCTGGTTTATGTGGTGTATCACATTTATTGACTTGTGTATGATAAACCATCCCTACATCCCTGATATGAAACCCACTTGATCATGGTGAATTATCTTTTTGATATGTTGTTGGATTCAGTTACCTAGTATTTTGTTAAGAATTTTAGCATCTGTGTTCATAAGGGATAGCTATCTGTAATGTTCGTTTTTGTTATGTCGTTTTCTGGTTTTGGTATTAGTGTGATGCTGGCTTCATAGAATAAATTAGAGAGGGTTCCCTCTTTCTCTGTCTTGTGGAATAGAGTCAATAGGATTGGTACTAATTCTTCTTTAAATGTCCAGTAGAATTCTGCTGTGAATCTGTGTTGTCCTGGACTTCTTTTTGTTGATAATTTTTTAATTACCATTTCAATCTCTCTGTTTTTGGTCTCTATTTGTTTAGGGTATCAAATTCTTGCTGGTTTAAGCTAGGAGGGTTCTATCTTTTCAGGGAATTAACCATCTCTATAAGGTTTTTTAGTCTATGTGTGTGAAGGTGTTCATAGTATCCTTGAATCATCTTTTATATGTCTATAGTGTCAGTTTTAATATCTCCCATTTCATTTATTATTCAGGTTATTTGGATTTTCTCTCTTCTTTTCTTGGTTAATCTTGCTGACAGTCTATCAATTTTATTTATCTTTTCAAAGAACCAGCTTTTTTTTCATGTATCTTCTGTATTTTTGTTTGTTTGTTTGTTTCAACTTTATTTGGTTCTGCTCCAATCTTGGTAATTTCCTTTCTCTGCTGGGTTTGGGTTTGCTTTTTTCTTGTTTCTCTAGCTCCTTGAGATGTTACCTTAGAATGTTAGTTTGTGCTTTTTCAGTCTTTTTGATGTAGGCATTTAGGGCTATGAACTTTCACGTTAGCACTGCCTTTGGTTTTGATGGTTGTGTCACAATTGTCATTCAGTTCAAAAAATGTTTTAATTTCCATCTTGATTTCGTTTCTGATCCAGTGATCATTCAGGAGCAGGTTATTTAATTTCCATGTATTTACATGGTTTTGAAAGTCCCTTTTGGGGTTGAATTTCAGTTTTACCTCACTGTGATCTGAGAGAATGCTTGATATAATAGCAATTTTTTAAAATGTATTGAGGCTCATTTTGTGGTCTATCATATGTTCTATCTTGGAAAAAGTTCCACACGCTGTTCAATAGAATGTGTATCCTGCTGTTGTTAGATGGAACATTCTGTATATATCTGTTAAGTTCATTTGTGCTAGGGTATAGTTTAAATCCATTTTTTCTTTGTTGACATTCTGTCTTGATTACTTGTGTAATACTGTGAGTGGAGTATTGAAGTCTCCCACTATTCTTGTACTGCTATCTCATTTCTTAAGTCCATTTTAATTGTTTTATAAATTGGGGAGCTCCAGTGTTAGGTGCATGTATGTTTAAGATTGTGATATTTTCTTGTTGGACAAGACCTTTTACCATTATATAATGTCCCCCTTTGTCTTTTTTAACTGCTATTGCTTTAAAGTTTGTTTTTTCTGATGTATGAATAGCTACTCCTTCTTGCTTTTAGTGTCCATTTGTATGAAATGTCTTTTTCCACCCGTTTGATTTTATGTGAGTCCTTACGTGCTAGGTGAGTCTCTTGAAGGAAGCAAATAGTTTGTTGGTAAATTCTTCTCCATTACACAGTTCTATATCTTTTAAGTGGAGCATTTAGGCCATTTATGTTCAATGTTAGTACTGAGATATGAGGTACCATTTCATTCATCATGCTATTTGTTGCCTGTGTGCCTCAGTTTTGTTTTTGTTTTTAAATTGTATTTTTGTTTTATAAGTCCTGTGAGATTTACTCTTTAAAGAGATTCTGTTTTGATGTGTTTCCAGGATTTGTTTCAAGATTTAGAGCTCCTTTTAGCACTTCTTATAGTGGTGACTTGGTAGTAGCATTTTCTGTCAGCATTTATTTGTCTGAAAAATACTGTATCTTTCTTTCATATATGATGTATGCTTACTTTCACTGGGTACAAAATTCTTGCTTGGTAATTGTTTAGTTTGAGGAGGCTGAAGATAGGGACCCATCTCTTCTAGCTTATAGAGTTTCTGCTGTGGAATCTGCTATTAATCTGATGATTTTCCTTTATAGATTACCTGATATTTTTGTCGAACAACTCTTAAGATTCTTTCCTTTGTCTTAACTTTAGATAACCCGATGACAGTGTGCCTAGGCGATGATCTTTTTTGCAATGTATTTTGCAGGTGCTCTTTGTGCATCTTGGATTTGGATGTCTAGATCTCTAGCAAGGTCAGGGAAGTTTATCTCTATTATTACCCCAAATATATTTTCCAAACTTTTATATTTCTTTTCTTTCTCAGGAATGCCTAATATTCTTCAGTTTGGTCATTTAACATAATCCCAGGCTTCTTGGAGGCTTTGTTCATATTTTCTTATTCTTTGTTCCTTGTCTAACTAACCTTCTGAATTCTTCTTCAGATAAATCAGGGATTTCTTCTTGGTTTGGATCTATTGCTGGTGAGCTAATGTGATTTTTAGGGGGTGATTTTGGGGTGATTTTTAGGGTCTCTCAGCTGTGGATATCAGCACCTGTACCAGTGGAGGTGGCAGCAGGGTGAAATTGTCTCTGTGAGGATTAGAAGCTTTGTTGGTTTCTTGCTCTGGTTTTGAGCTGGTTGGCCTCCCACAGCTGATGCTGTGGCAGTATGGAGATTAACCGGCAGTGGGTGGGTCCCTAGAACTCCCAAGAGTATATGCCCTCTCTGTTCAGTTACCAGAGTGGGTAGGGAAGGACCATCAAGTGGGGGCAGGACTAGTCATGTCTGAGCTCAGACTCTCCTTGGGTGGGTTTTGCTGCAGCTGCTGTGCGAGATAAGAATGAAATTCCCAGGTCAATAGAGTTATGTACCTAGGAGAATTATGGCTGCCTCTGCTAAGTCATGCCAGTTGTCAGGGAAGTGGGGGAAAGCTGGCAGTCACAGGCCTCACCCAGCTCCCCTGCAATCTGAAGGGTTGGACTCAGTCCCATTGCACCCCCGCTAACAGCATCAAGTCTGTTTCCAGGCAGTGGGCAAGCAGGGAGGAGAACTGGTTCCAGGCTACCCACCTCCCAGAGTATTTGGGGTGTCTCCCAGGTCCTACAGGAGCAATATGCTTTCTTCAGAGCGTCTGTAGGTCTTCTCAGGTTTCCTGATTTATTCCTGCAGTTGTTCTAGAGCTAAAAATTCACCCTGCAAGCCTCTGCACACTGCTCTGTCCACCTGAGTAGAAGCTGCAATCTAGTCCTGCCTCCTATTGCCATGATGCCTAGAGTCACAGGTCCTACTCTTAAAGACTGATTAGAAGAAGCTTGCTCACATTATTGAGGGTAACCTACTTAATTTCAACTAATGGTAGAAGTTAACAGTTCTACAAAACACCTAGATTCGTGTTTAATTAAGTAATTGGATACTGACCGGGCACAGTGGCTCACGCCTGTAATCCCAGCACTTTGGGAGGCTGAGGTGGACAGCTCACGAGGTCAGGAGATCAAGACCATCCTTGCTAACACAGTGAAATCCCATCTCTACTAAAAATACAAAAAAATTAGCCGGGCATGGTGTCGGATGCCGGTAGTCCCAGCTTCTCGGGAGGCTGAGGCAGGAGAATGGCATGAACCTGGGAGGCGGCGGAGCTTGCAGTGAGCGGAGATTGTGCCACTGCACTCCAGCCTGGGTGACAGAGCGAAACTCTGTCAAAAAAAAAAAAAAAAAAAAAGAATTGGGTACTGTGTCCTAGCCATGTTAACACATAAAACTGACCACCACAGTCAGGTACTTGGGTTTTGATTTGTAGGAGACCTTTATAAACATATAAACCAGTTTATTTTCTCCTGATTTATGCATTCCAACTATGTTCTACCAGTGCCAAACTTATTTTTTAATTTACATATGGTGCTTTTTATTACATATTTAAAATATTTTCCTAAATAAATTCATTATGATATTTTCCAATGTCTTTTTATGGAAGCTTTGTTTTTAACCTTTTACATTTAAGTCTGTGATTCCTGTTAATGGTTTGTGTGAGGAAATAAGAAGGGGTTAGGTCTTATTTTCTTCTATAAGTATCACTTTTTCTTCAGAAGAATTTATTATAAAGGCCACTCTTTCCTTACTGAATTTCAGTGGCTCCTTGCCATAAAGCAGATGACTGTATGTATGTTGTTTGGTGTCTTGATTATCTTTTTTGTTGGTCTGCTTTTCTATACTTGGGCCAATCCCGCATTGTTTGCATCATCGTGGCTTTACAATGATTCATAAGGAATGTATTTATGGGATCTTAAAGTGTATGAATCTCAAATATATAACCCTATTTTGAATTTTTATTTTTCCCAAAGCCACATCTCAGAGTAATTATTGTATCAGTCACTAGTGTGGCAGGGCATAGATGACATAATCAAATTGAGGAATTCATGAAACATTTAACTATATACACATTGTGGGAAGATTATAGGGAACCAAAAGAAAGAATCCACTACTATGTACTATTCATTTAGTAGGACATTATTACCACACCCGAAGGGGAAAGAACAGGAAGCAATTATTGGAACATTGAGAAAAAGAAAGTTCTGTGAAGAAGATTGTTTGACAGGAGCAATCAGGTGATGCAGCCAGCCCATGGTGACATGGGAGACAAAAAGACAGGGTTATAAATAATTAATTCTCACTTTCTTTTCTCTTCTCCTGAAGATACTTTTCATTGGCCAAACACAGCAAGGAAGCCAGAAGGCCCTAAGGCGGCTTATTTACACAGTTCTTAAAGGCTGCTTTGAGGAGCACACAATGAGTTTATAGAAGGCTAGAGAAGAAATCTCATGGAAAAAATGAAAGACACCCAGCACACATATGATGTGGGAGGGCTGGTATATTTTCTCCTATTTTCTCCTCTTAATGCAAAATGCTATCAATTTTTGAAAGTATGTATTTGACTGATGTTCAATTTTCCTTAATTTTTAGTTTACAAATTTAGTAGTTCTAATGAGTAATTAAACATAATGGTAAATGATTTGAGCCTGGCTTACATTTATTAGCCAATTTGAAGAAGCAAAATTTTTGTTGCATTTATTGAGTTCCACCACTGACTCCTTAAATTCTACTCCATTTTCTATAATTGAAATTTACATGGAAAATTGAGATGACATGGCTGAAGTTTGAGCAAGAAGAAAGGGAGGAATGTGGTATACCTGGCTGATCAAAGTATTTATATTGTAATAATGGAAAATTTATAACCACTAATGGCACAAAGATTTTTCATTTTTAGATTGTTCCTGTCCCCACCTCCAAGAATGAGCAGCACAGTTAGAGGATGTCTTTATTTAAAAAACTGACATACTTTCCAAAGTGTTTACTTCTCTTCCTGGTCAAGAGTTAAAGTGGCACTAAATTATAATAAAATATGTTTTGTTTGTTGTCTGTCTAAATTATTTTAAAAGAGCATAAGTCCTGTATATTTTCTATCTGTGTTCTATGTTCAAGGAATGCCACTTTGTTATCTACATAGCCTTCAAAAGATTTGAAGTTAGAGAATGAAATGAAACTCTAGCTGCAATTTCATAATCACTCAAAGAAGCACAATAATGAAAGCAAAAAACTAAGCTGAAGCTTTATTCTAGGTCAGTGCTATTCAAAGTGTGGTTTGTGGATTGTTGCTGGTCCACAAACAATTTGTTATTGCACCAACATAAGAAAAGAAATGGAAAGTAACCATATGGAAATGTCTATAGTAATTTGACACGTGCTTGTGGCAAAATAGTCTTACTAGACACCAGCAGTAGGATCACGTTTTAATTTGTAATATTTTAAGCAACTATACCTCAAAAGCATATAAAATCTGGTATTATTTTTGACATAGATAGACACTTCAATCATTTATAATTAAATAGGAAAATTATTTACACTAAGTAGACGTCAGAGGTCTTCACAGCAGCCCCTCCCATCACAGGCCTGGAGACTTAGGAGGGAAAATGGTTTTCTGGGCCAGAGCCAGGCCCCCGTGCTCTGTGCATCCTTGGGACATGGTGCCCAGCACCCCAACCCTTCGTTCCAGCTGTGGATAAAGGAGGCCAAAGGACAGCTCAAGCCATTGCTTTAGAAGGTACAAGCCCTAAGCCTTGGCAACTTTCATGTGGTGTTGGTCCTGTGGGTGTGCAGAAGACAAGAACTGAGGTTAGCAACCTCCACCTAGATTTCAAAGAATGTATGAAAATGCATGGATGTCCAGGCAGAGGTGTGCCGCATAAGCAGAACCCTCATGGAAAACCTCTGCCAGGGCACTACAGAAGAGAAATGTGTGGTTGAAGCCACCACACAGAGTCCCCACTAGGGCACTGCCTAGTGGAGCTATGAGAAGAGGACCATTGTCCTCCAGACCCCAGAATGGTAGATCCACTGACAACTTGCACCGTGCAACTGGGAAACGTGCAGACACTCAATACCAGCCTGTGAAAGCAGACAGGATGTTGAGCTGTACCCTGCAGAGCCATAGGGGCAGAGCTGCTCAAAGTCATGGAAGCCTGCCTCTTGCATCACCATAACATGAATGCAAGACATGGAGTCAAAAGGAATCATTTTGGAACTTTTAGGTTTAATTACTTCCTTATTGGATTTCTGACTTGTATGGGGCCTGCAGCTCCTTTCTTTTGGCCAATTTCTCCCATTTGGAATGGAAACATATACCCTAAGCCTGTACCTTTATTGTATCTAGAAAGTAATTCACTTGCTTTTGATTTTACAGGTTCATAGGCAGAAGCGACTTGCCTTGTCTCATAAGAGACTTTGGACTTGAACTTTCAGGTTAATGCTAGAATGAGCTAAGACTTTGGGGAATTGTTGAAAAGACAGGATTGTGCTTTGAAACATGAAGACATGAGATGTGGGAGGGGCTAAGGGTAGAAAGATATGGTTTGGTTGTGTCCCCACACAAGTCTCATCTTGAATTGTAGTTACCATAATCCCCACATGTTATAGGACCCAGTGGGAGGTAACTGAATCATGGGGGCAGTTACCCCCATGCTGTTGTTGTGATAGTGAGTTCTCATGAGATCTGATGGTTTTATAAAGGACTATTGCCCTTTGTTCAGCACATATTCTGTCTGCTCCTGCCCTGTGAAAAGACGTCTTCTGCCATGATTGTAAAAGTTTCCTAATGCCTCCCCAGCCATGCCGAAGTGAGTCAATTAAACCTCATTTCTTTATAAATTACCCAGTTTCTGATATTTCTTCATAGCAGTGTGATAATGAACTAATTCATTAGTTAATTCCATTTGCTTGTTTGTTGGCATCTATTTGTCTGGGAATAATAATATGAGGAAGATATAAAGTGCTCAGTTATTACATTTAGTACTTCTGTTTAATGATCCTGCTAATAATGGAATTTTTTTTCTTATCAAAAGGTGAGATAACTAGCCCAGTCTAAGAGGAAAATTCACTTTGATTTTTTCTTTTTTTAAAATTCCAATGTGATTTAAAATACAGTAGAAAAGCTTTCTCTCAGTAAGACACAATATCTAACCCCATCAACTCTAAAAGTGTCAGTAACCCACATCTTTGAAAGAATCCTTATAAAAGGTGCATTCAATGCATTGTGTATTTGCTCATCTAGGGAATTCTGCTTTCTAGCAAATGCTTTGTAGTTTTGACATTTATTAGAAAAGAGTCAGGTGTATCACCATTAATTTTTCTCCTCTAAAAACTGAACAAAATCTTTATTTTTATTCAAAATATGACAAATAACTTTGTGGAATACCCATATTGTTTTAATATATTCACCCAAAATTATATTTGATAGCATTTTACAATTCCAAAAGGCAAAAGCTCTGCTTGCATTTTTTGTTAGTGAGATTTCGGAAATGTTTATTCATTCATAAACGTCACTGACTTCCCACTACGGGCTACACATTGAGTGTGTACATTTTTAAAAGGCATAATCTTTGCTCTGAATCAAGTGAAAGGCATGGGTATGAAAAAGAAAACTGTATGTGTTTTCATAAGCTGTTTTATAAATGATTGTTATAAATATGTATTAGAAAATGTATAATTATATTGCAAATGTGTTTCTTAATGTTTCGAATGCTAAAAACAGCTTGGAAGCTTGTAACAGAAAGGACAAACAAGAGATATGTGATAAAGAATAAATAAAACTCACATAATGCAAGAATGATCTTAACATAATTCACTGTAAATATTTCATACATATTACAATTCTGCATAAAGTTTATATGAATTTAACACTTACACTGAAAACCCATGTTGATACTATGATACATTTGATTGAATATTAGAAAAATATAAAAATTTCATGCCTCAATGTGTGAAAATGTAATGTTGCTAAAGATCATAAAAAATAAATATTTTTAAATAAAATAGATACAAAGAATATTAAAGGAAGTCCAGGGTCAATACTTTAGACTTAATATTATAAATTATGTTAGTGACATGCATATATGGTTAGTATATTTTTTATATTTTAATTTAAACTTCTGGAATGTAGATACTGTCATTAATCGTTCCTAATAGTATTAACTTCTAAAATGAGAGTTACATTCTACTACATACTGATTATAATCATGGAAGACACATACTCAAATGCCATATCTTTAAATCTATAAGACTCTTTACAACAAATGTAATGGCAATTAAAAGTTTTGCTGAATGCTACAATAAGCTGCTCCTTAAGTTTGCATTTCACTGAATCCTATAAAAAAATTTCTATTTTGCTGTTCATTTCCAGAGATGCCATCTCCTTTCCCATTCTTATCACCACACAAATTGTATAATTCTGAGAAGTCTTGAATACTGTTGTAAATAGGAAATATAATTTTGAAATAATTAATTTATTATAATTATTTGCTCACCCTCTCCAAATTTTGGTTTATTCCTATCTTTCACACCTATTACTGCATGGCCAATGTAATTGCAGATGTAAAATGTGATGGCTTTTGAAGGTCTAAGTTTGGAAAACAGAAACCATAGAGTTAGCCATCTATCTGGAGACAATGTACCTGTTAATTCAAAATTAGCTGAGAGGTTGAATTAAAGACAGTTAATACATAGAAGAAATTCTGTGACTTTCTGACCCAGAAGATTTAAACGGGGAATAAAGAATTGTAGGCATTCAAATACTTAACCTAAGATATAATTAGTAAATACATAATGTCTAAAGTAAATGGGTCAAGACCTAGGGAGTTAAACATATTATTTTAAATTATAATTTTGAATATTACATAAATATTGTAAAACATGAATCTTATAAAATATGAATATTATAAAACATATAACATGTATGCCTGGAGAAAGAGATGGCAATGAGTAAGTTAGCTTAGATCTAAGTTTTCCATAGCAATATCTCAGTAAGTGTTGCAGGCGGCTCACAAATTCTATTTGGAAATATAATCTGTCCAAAGACAAACTACAGAATGAACTGTGGAAGAGCAGCATTTCTAGGAGTTGATTTTTCAGTCTTTCATAAAAATTTTTAAAAAATCTAAAATCTGAATTTCTAACCTGTATAAATCAACTTTTAATTCACTCAGGTAAAGTAAGAATACCAACTTTAATAATTAAATGTTAAATAATATATATAAATATGCTTACATACTTATATATACACATATACATGAATATATACCTATGCATACACATTAAAACCTTATACATGCTACATTAGCATACGAGTCTACATATGAAAATATACATGTGCATACATAGTTATATATACCTGTTTACATATACAACCATGTGCATTTCACTTAAAAATTGAATTTTTAAAATATGCCATTTAAAATTTTTATAGGCTGAATTGTCAGTAGGAATTTTATATTTATACTAACAATAACCTCTTTTTTCTAGAATTTAGAAGAGACTCTGAAAAACCTCTTAATTTTTTATAACAGTGGCATAAAATTTAGCAGCAAACACTGGGCAATCATGTCTACTGCACTATCTCTGAAAAGTAGAGTTTGGCAAACAATTCATTTAAGTATAGAATTTTGGTTTGGGTTGTTTTCATTAGGTTGTTCTGATTTCGAAAACCCCACTGACACCTAGTCCCTTAAACAATTGCAGTCATTTTTTTTTTTTTTTTGAAGGTGAGCAGTGTCAATGTCAATATCCCTCTGGCTTAGATAAACTTATGTCCTCTGCTTGTGTCTATTAACCAAGACCAGATAATAGGTAGTGTTCATGGAGGTAAATCTTAACAAATTGTCTCTCAGACCACAGTGCAATGAAACTAGAACTCAGGACTAAGAAACTCAATCAAAACCGCTCAACTACATGGAAACTGAACAACCTGCCCTGATTGACTACTGGGTACATAATGAAATGAAGTCAGAAATAAAGATGTTCTTTGAAAGCAATGAGAACAAAGATACAACATACCAGAATCTCTGGGACACATTTAAAGCAGTGTGTAGAGGGAAATTTATAGCACTAAATGCCCACAAGAGAAAACAGGAAAGATCTAAAATTGACACCCTAACATCACAATTAAAAGGACTAGAGAAGCAATAGCAAACACATTCAAAAGCTAGTAGAAGCCAAGAAACAACTAAGATCAGAGCAGAATTGAAGGAGAGAGAGACACAAAAAAAAACCTCCAAAAAATCAATAAATCTAGGAGCTTGTTTTTTGAAAAGATCAACAAAATTGATAGACCACTAGCAAGACTAATAAAGAAGAAAAGCGAGAAGAATCAAATAAATACAATAAAAAATGATAAAGGTGATATCATCACCAACCCCACAGAAATACAAACTACCATCAGAGAATAGCATAAACACCTCTACACAAACAAACAAGAAAAACTAGAAGAGATGGATAAATTCCTGGACACTTACACTCTCCCAAGACTAAACCAGGAAGAAGTGGAATCCCTGAATAGACCAATAGCAGGCTCTGAAATTGAGGCAATAATTAATAGCCTACCAGTCAAAAAGTGTTCAGGACCAGATGGATTCACAGCCAAATTCTACCAGAGGTACAAGGAGGAGCTGGTACCATTCCTTCTGAAACTATTCCAATCAATAGAAAAAGAGGGAATCCTCCCTAACTCATTTTATGAGGTCAACATCATCTTGATACAAAGCCTGGCAGAGACACAACAAAAAAAGAGAATTTTAGACCAATATCCCTGATGAACATCGATGCAAAAATCCTCAATAAAATACTGGCAAACCGAATCCAGCAGCACATCAAAAAGCTTATCCACCATGATCAAGTGGGCTTCATCCCTGGGATGCAAGGCTGGTTCAACATGCGCAAATCAATAAATGTAATCCAGCATATAAACAGAACCAAAGACAAAAACCACATGATTATCTCAATAGATGCAGAAAAGGCCTTTGACAAAATTCAAAAACCCTTCATGATAAAAACTCTCAATAAATTCGGTATTGATGGAACATATCTCAAAATAATGAGAGCTATTTATAACAAACTGACAGCTAATATCATACTGAATGAGCAAAAACTGGAAGTATTCCCTTTGAAAACTGGCACAAGACAGGGATGCCCTTTCCAAAAGCAAATGCAAAAGCAATGGAAACAGAAGCCAAAACTGACAAATGGGATCTAATTAAACGGAAGAGCTTCTGTACAGCAAAGGAAACTACCGTCAGAGTGAACAGGCAACCTACAGAATGGGAGAAAATTTTTGCTGTCTACTCATCTGCCAAAGGGCTAATATCCAGAACCTACAAATAACTCAAACAAATTTACAAGAAAAAACAACCCCATGAAAAAGTGGACAAAGGATATGAACAGACACTTCTCAAATGAAGACATTTATGCAGCCAACAGACACATGAAGAAATGCTCATCATCACTTACCATTAGAGAAATGCAAATCAAAACCACAATGAGATACCATCTCACACCAGTTGGAATGGTGATCATTAAAAAGTCAGAAAACAACTGGTGCTAGAGACGATGTGGAGATATAGGAACACTTTGACACTGTTGGTAGGACTGTAAACTAGTTCAACCATTGTGGAAGACAGTGTGGCGATTCCTCAAGGATCTAGAACTTGAAATACCATTTGACCCAGCCATCTCATTACTGGGTATATACCCAAAGGATTATAAATCATGCTACTATAAAGACAAATGCACACATATGTTTATTGCAGCACTATTCACAATAGGAAAGACTTGGAACCAACTCAAATGTCCATCAATGACAGACTGGATTAAGAAAATGTGGCACATATACACCATGGAATACTATGCAGCCATAAAAAAGGATGAGTTCATGTTCTTTGTAGGGACATGGACGAAGCTGGAAACCATCATTCTCAGCAAACTATTGCAAGAACAAAAAACCAAACACCGCATGTTCTCACTCTTAGGTGGAAATTGAACAATGAGAACACTTGGACATAGGAAGCAAAATATCACATACCAGGATCCTTTTGGGGTGGGAGGAGGGGGGAGGGATAGCATTAAGAGATAGATATACCTAATGTAAATGATGAGTTAATGGGTGCGGCACACCAACATGGGAGATGTATACATATGTAACAAACCTGCATGTTGTGCACATGTACCATAGAACTTAAAAGTATAAATATACAATCATGTCATCTGCAAATAGGGACAATTTGACTTCTTCTTTTCCTAACTGAATACCCTTGATTTCTTTCTCTTGCCTGCTTGCCCTAGCCAGAACTTCCAACACTATGTTGAATAGGAGTGGTGAGAGAGGGCATCCCTGTCTTGTGCCAGTTTTCAAAGGGAATTTTCCCAGTTTCTGCCCCTTCAGTATGATATTAGCTGTGGGTTTGTCATAAATAGCTCTTATTATTTTGAGGTACGTTCCATCAATACCGAATTTATTGAGCGTTTTTAGAATGCAGGGCTGTTGAATTTCGTCAAAAGCCTTTTCTGCATCTATTGAGATAATCATGTGGTTCTTGTCTTTGGTTCTGTTTATATGCTGGATTACATTTATTGATTTGCGCATGTTGAACCAGCCTTGTATCCCAGGGATGAAGCCCACTTGATCATGGTGGATAAGCTTTTTGATGTGCTGCTGAATCCGGTTTGTCAGTATTTTATTGAGGATTTTTGCATCGATGTTCATCAGGGATATTGGTCTAAAATTCTCTGTTTTTGTTGTGTCTCTGCCAGGCTTTGGTATCAGGATGATGTTGGCCTCATAAAATGAGTTAGGGAGGATTCCCTCTTTTTCTGTTGATTGGAATAGTTTCAGAAAGAATGGTATCAGCTCCTCCTTGTACCTCTGGTAGAATTCAGCTGTGAATCCATCTGGTCCTGGACTTTTTTTGGTTGGTAGGCTATTAATTATTGCCTCAATTTCAGAGCCTGCTATTGGTCTATTCAGGGATTCCACTTCTTCCTGGTTTAGTCTTGGGAGAGTGTAAGTGTCCAGGAAATTATCCATTTCTTCTAGATTTTCTAGTTTATTTGCATAGAGGTGTTTATAGCATTCTCTGATGGTAATTTGTATTTCTGTGGGGTCGGTGGTGATATCTCCTTGATCATTTTTTATTGCGTCTATTTGATTCCTCTGTCTTTTCTTCTTTATTAGCCTTGTTAGCCATCTATCAATTTTGTTGATCTTTTCAAAAAACCAACTCCTGGATTCATTGATTTTTTGGAGGGTTTTTTGTGTTTCTATCTCCTTCAGTTCTGCTCTGATCTTAGTTATTTCTTGCCTTCTGCTAGCTTTTGAATGTGTTTGCTCTTGCCTCTCTAGTTCTTTTAATTGTGATGTTAGAGTGTCAATTTTAGATCTTTCCTGTTTTCTCTTGTGGGCATTTAGTGCTATAAATTTCCCTCTACACACTGCTTTAAATGTGTCCCAGAGATTCTGGTATGTTGTATCTTTGTTCTCATTGGTTTCAAAGACCATCTTTATTTCTGCCTTCATTTTGTTATGTAGCCAGTAGTCATTCAGGAGCAGGTTGTTCAGTTTCCATGTAGTTGAGCGGTTTTGATTGAGTTTCTTAGTCCTGAGTTCTAGTTTGATTGCACTGTGGTCTGAGAGACAGTTTGTTATAATTTCTGTTCTTTTACATTTGCTGAGGAGTGCTTTACTTGTCTCAGCCCAAAATCTCCTTAAGCTGATAAGCAACTTCAGCAAAGTCTCAGGATACAAAATTAATGTGCAAAAATCACAAGCATTCTTATACACCAGTAACAGACAAGCAGAGAGCCAAATCAGGAATGAACTTCCATTCACAATTGCTTCAAAGAGAATAAAATACCTCGGAATCCAACTTACAAGGAATGTAAAGGACCTCTTCAAGGAGAACTACAAACCACTGCTCAGTGAAATCAAAGAGGACACAAACAAATGGAAGAACATACCATGCTCATGGATAGGAAGAATCAATATCGTGAAAATGGCCATACTGTCCAAGGTTATTTATAGATTCAATGCCATCCCCATCAAGCTACCAATGAGTTTCTTCACAGAATTGGAAAAAACTGCTTTAAAGTTCATATGGAACCAAAAAAGAGCCCGCATTGCCAAGACAATCCTAAGTCAAAAGGACAAAGCTGGAGGCGTCACGCTACCTGACTTCAAACTATACTACAAGGCTACAGTAACCAAAACAGCATGGTACTGGTACCAAAACAGAGATATAGACCAATGGAACAGAACAGAGTCCTCAGAAATAATACCACATATCTACAACCATCTGATCTTTGACAAACCTGAGAGAAACAAGAAATGGGGAAAGGATTCCCTATTTAAAAATGGTGCTGGGAAAATTGGCTAGCCATAAGTAGAAAGCCGAAACTGGATCCTTTCCTTACTCCTTATACGAAGATTAATTCAAGATGGCTTAGAGACTTAAATGTTAGACCTAATACCATAAAAACCCTAGAAGAAAACCTAGGTAATACCATTCAGGACATAGGCATGGGCAAGGACTTCATGTCTAAAACACCAAAAGCAACGGCAGCAAAAGCCAAAATTGACAAATGGGATCTAATTAAACTAAAGAGCTTCTGCACAGCAAAAGAAACTACCATCAGAGTGAACAGGCAACCTACAGAATGGGAGAAAATTTTTGCAATCTACTCATCCGACAAAGGGCTAATATCCAGAATCTACAAAGAGCTCAAACAAATATACAAGAAAAAAACAAACAACCCCATCAAAAAGTGGGCAAATGATATGAACAGACATTTCTCAAAAGAAGACATTCATACAGCCAACAGACACATGAAAAAATGCTCATCATCACTCGCCATCGGAGAAATGCAAACCAAAACCACAATGAGATACCATCTCACACCAGTTAGAATGGCAATCATTAAAAAGTCAGGAAACAACAGGTGTTGGAGAGGATGTGGAGAAATAGGAACACTTTTACACTGTTGGTGGGATTGTAAACTAGTTCAACCATTATGCAAAACAGTATGGCAATTCCTCAAGGATCTAGAACTAGATGTACCATATGACCCAGCCATCCCACTACTGGGTATTTACCCAAAGGATTATAAATCATGCTGCTATAAAGACACATGCACATATATGTTTATTGCGGCACTATTCACAATAGCAAAGACTTGGAATCAACCCAAATGTCCATGTGTGACAGACTGGATTAAGAAAATGTGGCATATATACACCATGGAATACTATGCAGCCATAAAAAAGGATGAGTTTGCGTCCTTTGTAGGGACATGGATGCAGCTGGAAACCATCATTCTTAGCAAACTATCACAAGAACAGAAGACCAAATGCCGCATGTTCTCACTCATAGGTGGGAACTGAACAATGAGATCACTTGGACTCAGGAAGGGGAACATCACACACCGGGGCCTATCATGGGGAGGGGGCAGGGGAGAGGGATTGCATTGGGAGTTATACCTGATATAAATGATGAATTGTTGGGTGCTGAGGAGTTGATGGGTGCAGCACACCAACATGGCACAAGTATACATATGTAACAAACCTGCACGTTATGCACATGTACCCTAGAACTTAAAGTATAAAAAAAAAAAAAAAAAAAGAACTTAAAAGTATAATAAAAAAGAAAAAAAAAAAAAGATTCAGAGAAATTCTCAGCAGTACCGTGCTCAGGCACCTAGAAAATTACTTCACATATGCTAGAGGGGCCAATACCATTTATAGCAGAAAAGTAACTTCATTAATTCCGTAATTTCACATTAAAGCTACTTAGGGATTTAATGTCTTAAATCTTAAAATGTTCTTGTAAGACTGACTCATGGAAGGAGTAAATGACGGAGATTAATATACAAAGCAGATAATACTGCCTCAGCGACCTGAGTATATATTTTTTAAGAAAATTATTACCATATAATTATTACCATGAGAATAAAATGGAATTATTACAGGTAGAATTAAAATTTCAAGCATAGTAGTGTTTGCATCAGGTGACTAAGAGTTATAACCAAAAATTGGTCTATGCTGCTGCCATGAACAATTATTTGAAATCTCACAGTAAAATAGCTAATAGTAAACTAATAATTAATAATCAACTGATAATAACTAAAAAGATGCAGGAACATACTTAAGAAGCTAAGTTGAGGTGGTTATGGTCCCATCTATTAAAAGAGGGCAGGTTTTTCCAATCCTTCCTTACCCAGCAAGCAAGTCACATAACACAGTTTAAATCAAATCTTCTCAGAGCTAGTTAATATTTTAGATTGG
The DNA here is from genome assembly GCF_002776525.5 of Piliocolobus tephrosceles. NCBI lineage: Eukaryota > Metazoa > Chordata > Mammalia > Primates > Cercopithecidae > Piliocolobus > Piliocolobus tephrosceles. Next base: position 52,205,927 of record NC_045434.1, on the reverse strand, counting down.
AAACTGAGTCATGCAATTTGCATCCCTTATGGCCACCGGACACAGTGTTATCACTTTGCGAACCTATGTCAACATTCCTCAACTCTTTTCAAACATCAGGGATCCAGAAAATTTCTGTGCTGTAGAAGGACAATGAGGGGACACAGACAACTGTAGCCATATTTGCCAGTAACTGAAGATCAAGATGAGGAAGGAAGACAGAGTGATAAACCGCTAACAATGCTGTATTTATCCCTCGAATATGACTTTCCCTCATCTTCGGCCTAATAACGTCTTGAGGGAACTCCACCAAAAACATGCATGTGCGCAGTAGAAGAAAATTGTAGATGCACTGTTACATGCGTTTCCTTTGGCAAAGGTAAGTGGAGGAGAAGGACTATAAAATTAAACTTTGTTTTGTTTTGTTTTTAGACAGAGTTTTGCTCTTGTTGCCCAGGCTGGAGTGCAGTGGCGCGATCTTGGCTCACTACAACCTCCGCCTCCGCGGTTCAAGAGATTCTCCTGTCTTAGTCTCCTGAGTAGGTGGGATCACAAGTGCCCGCGACCACGCCCGGCAAATTTTTTTTTTTTTTTTTTTTATAGAGACAGGGTTTCTCCATGTTGACCAGGCTTGTCTGGAACTCTAGACCTCAAGTGATCTGCCCGCGTCGGTCTTCCAAAGTGCTGGGATTACAGGCGTGAGCCACCGCGCCCAGCCAAAATGTACTCTTAAGAAACACAGTTGGCCGGGGGCGGTGGCTCAAGCCTGTAATCCCAGCACTTTGGGAGGCCGAGACGGGTGGATCACGAGGTCAGGAGATCGAGACCATCCCGGCTAACGCGGTGAAACACCGTCTCTACTAAAAAATACAAAAAACTAGCCGGGCGCGGTGGCGGGCGCCTGTAGTCCCAGCTACTGGGGAGGCTGAGGCAGGAGAATGGCGGGAACCCGGGAGGCGGAGCTTGCAGTGAGCTGAGATTGCGCCACTGCACTCCAGCCTGGGCGACAGAGCGAGACTCCGTCTCAAAAAAAAAAAAAAAAAAAAAAACCACAGTTAAAGATTGTATTATTGTATACATTCCCTTTCATTCCCCCCACCTCCAAGAAAAGACAAAGGGTAAAGCTGATGGGATTAAGAAAAAAGAACAAGAAAGAAAGTAAAAAAAAAGAACATTAACCTGAAATGCTGCTCAGTTACCCAGTTCCATTGACATCCGGATTCTGGTATTTAACACTCTGGGGCGATATATAAAAGACCTAAAAAAGATGATATGTGTTGGTTTATTCTGTTTTATGGTAATAATTACGGAAATAAAAAATACATGTTTAGAATATTAAGAATGCTTAATTATGTATGAGAATGAGTAGATTTCTTAACTAAGCAACTAGTTTGGGAAATACCAGTAAAACGGTATTTACTAATTTGTGAATAAATCATAATAGCTTCAATTTTTGAGAAAATTGGAAATAAAATTTATTTAAGTGGTTTGAATTTCCATCCTCTTTTCCTTCTTGGATTATTGTCCTTTATTTCTCAGAAACCACTGCTCTCAATAAATTTTACCTAGACCTACAATTAAAGAATAGTCAAGAGGATCTTGGTTTGAAATGGACAAGGTAGAGGGTAGTAGATTGCTACCCTTTTGACAATCCTTTTTCTTCTCTACCAGTACCTTCTGGCTGTGAGTAATAAGGTATAACTTCAGAGGAGTGGGAAGGCAAGAAATTTTGAACTAGAAATCTAGTTAAAACTGTTTTTCATTACACATGAGGGAAATGAGGCAAAGAAAGACTAAATATCGTTCTCTGGGCTATAGATATTAGATTTAAGTTGAACTACACTCAGGTTATTAAAAGATTGATTGTGATCATTTTCTTAAAACTTTCTGCAGTGAAAGTCTGAAGTGAAAATGATGTATTAGTAGTAATAACAGTGTGCTGAACAATATAGTATAGTTTTGTGCTTTTTAGTATATTGAATATGCTTTTAGCCTGCACCTTAAAGTCAAATCAATTTAAATTTTGTAATGGGTGGAGTATGATTATCAACATTTTCCTCTTCTGCTTTTTAATATGACTGTACATAATGGTTTGAAATGATATTCATTCAATCTATATTCTTGTGACCTCTAGAGTTTTATTGGAAGCAAGGCAACAATGAAGCAACTGGCTTCAATTACCAACATGCATCAATATTAAAAAAAATTGAAGTAGTGCTGGAAAAATAAGAACATTGCATAACCTATATAATGCAAGTTAGCTAAGTGCACTATTATTTGAACTTCTTTATAGTCAGTCATCTAGATAATTTTTAAAACTTTTAATGAAAACATTTATCAAAGTGGCACTAACAAATCTTATTAAATAATTTAACATGTGCTATTTTAAAAGCTTTTAAATTATACATTATATCAACCAATATGTATTGTCATTCACTTTTTGTTAAAAGATCACAAACCAGTTTATAGCAGTTATGTATTTATCTTACCAATACTCATGAAGGGCAATTTTGTTCAACAAGATGTAAAAATGAATTAGGCCCCTGTTAATACATTGAAAAGGAGTGCCTAACCTAAGAGGGAAAAAAAGGATTGGTACGAAAATAGTTATAATACCAGGGAGACCATGAGAAATGTTGTAAAGGAAGTGTGAATTAAGCCTGTATATTTAATAGCTAATAGTAGAGGCTAATTAGTTCACGATAAACTAAATAGTCTGGATAACATTCAGCCATATATACTTTAAAATCAATCTATAACTAATCATCTTTATAAAATAAACTGATATCCCACTACCTTTTAGTCTTTAGAACAATTGAGTTATTATTGAATGGAATTTCAAAACATGGGAAATTCAAGTTATACACTTAAATAAGTATTTTTATAACACATTGATAATATGTTTGAATTTAATATAGTATAAAGACTCATGTACACAAAGTATAGATGACAAAAACCTAAATATGTAAATGAGTTATAATTCCTAGCTTATACTTTCTGACATTAGGGAACTAGTTAGAGTCACAACTTTGTAGATTTCATACCAAATCATAAATTTATCTGTTACTTTTCTCATTAAAGGATCTCCTCAGTCCAAGTAGGAGACTATTTTCCAGGTAAAAATCTTGTATAAAAGTTACAAAAATTTGCTTTATAAACGTATACTTTTTATAATTTACTGCATAAAATTTCATTATATGAAGTTCTACTGTAGTCATAAAATGTATATTTAATAATTTTGCTACTATATGTTGAGTATTCTATGTCTGTCTTGTTTAACATATTTTGCCTTTTATCATTAGTAGATATGCTATTAAATATGAATATTATTATTGATCATTTAATATTTCTGTTTTGAAATATTAAATATAACTTATTTATATCTTCTTCATAAGTATCATCCAAGTTGCTTTAATATATGTAAATTAAAATTTTCATAACTTGACTGCATAGTGTGACTATAAAATATTGTAACAGAGATCAAACTGGTAAAAGAAAGAAGATAAAATATAAGGAAATATTAAAATTAGAAACAACAAATGATGATTAATATTTGAAAATATCATGTTCATCTACATAAAACATCACAGAGAATCTAATTTAAGCAAAGTACCAATAAAACAATTTTGCAAAATTATTGAATATAAAATCAATATATGAATATTAATAGCCTTTTTACACACAAGAAATTCCTCATTAGGAATAATAGTAGAAAAATATTTTAGGTTTGTAAGAAAAAGTGCAAGGACCTTCTAGAAAAAAACTTATTGCATATCATGAAAGAAAAATTTGATAAATGGAGAAATATGTGATGTTCATTTTTGAGATGACTCATTATTATACAGATGTTAATTATCTACAGAATGATTTATATCATTCTGTAGATAAATTACAGAGAAATTACAGTTGTTTTAGGTGATGGATATGCTAATGTCCTAATCTGATCATTACACAATGTATATATGTATTGGAACATCACATTGCACTTCATAAATAGGTACAATTGTTATGCGTAAATTTAAAACAAAATAAAAATGTAAAAATTTTGAAAATTTTGAATAATGAGGCATGTATAAGAATGTTCTCTGAAAATGTTAACAGAAGAAACATAGAGTTCAAAAGTCTATGAAGAGGAAATAATTTATAAATAATAATATACCATGTGATGACTAATATACCAGTCAGAATAAACCTATGCATATGTTGACATCAAAACTATCATGTCTAGTAAAAAATGATATTCTATTATTCCATGTAAGCAAAATCTAAAACCATGTTTTTGAAAAGATATATTTATATATGAAAAATTTAAACTACAGAATTAGCAATTGCTTTTGGAAAGAGTAGGAAATAAAAGAATTGATGAAGTGAAAAGACAGAACTTTAAATTATATCTATACTTTACTAAATACATAGTTATATTTGGTGAGTATTAATAAATTATTATACATAAAAATTATATGCAATATTAATTTTTGACATATTAGTCTTTGGAATGTTTAACTTTTCACTCTTTTAGCATAAAACTGTTTATTTGCAAAATCCAATAAAAAAGCTTAAAAAGTTAAACTGAAGATCAAAAGGCTACTTATTTATGATAATAATATGTTACAACTTGAAAAGTTTTGATAAGTTATTTTCCTATATTTCTTATATGTAATATTCAATCTTGTTTTCCTGAAGCATATGTTTTGATGTTCTTGATGTTGCAACATTTTTCATTACCACTTTATCTAGCTTAATATTATTTTTACAAAAAAGTCAGGTGAGCCTAATTAAAAACAAGAATTTAGTATCTGCTGTAAATGTCTAGCACATTTACTCTTTTAATGTATCTAGTTCATGTTTATATATAACAGGTGTTCAATATTTTTTAATCGTTTAAATGCTATCACATGGTAATGTATAAGACATCTTTGAAAAATTTTAAAAGGTCATATGAATGTAAGACAATTATTATAAATAACACTAATGACTGTAATTCTAACAACTGGGAAATAAGGGCAGCTTTCCCCACTGAGCAAGAACTAATAATGTATCATGCCACTGTTGGGATCTTGGAGTGGTCCTAATAAATAAATGGTACTTACATTCTCCGTTCAGGTACTGAACCCAGAGAAAAATAATGTTAAGTATAAACTTCAAATACACAGCCTCGATCTACTTTTAGAAAGATACTGTTGAAATTTGAAATAATATTTTAGAGCCAGTGGCATTTGCACATCCTAGTACCAAAACCTAGATTAGACAAACTCACCCACTTTATCAGTCAGGATAGGCTATTTGCTGTTACAAGGAAGCCAAAAATAGATAATGGCTCCAACATATAGTAAATGTATTTTCTGTTCATAAAGCTGGAGAGATGCTGCTTTGGTGAGACCATCTTATTCCAGTATAAAAATGGTATTAACTTCCATATTGAGCTTCTAAATTGTTGGGGCCATCATCTCCACGTCAGCCAACACAAGAAAGAGCGTATGAAAGCTTTTTTGTTTTGTTTTCTATTGTTTATTGGGGTTGGGAATGCTGAAATGTTGCATATCAGTTTTATTCACTTCTGATTACAAAAAATTACTCACACCATCATTCCTAATGGGAAAAAATGCTAGAATTTCAACGTATTGTGTGTGTGTGTGTGCGCGCACATGCATGTGCAAAGGAAAAGAAGAATATAGATAATGAAGAGCATTTGAAAGTTTCCACCACAGCCACAAAGTGGTGGCAGTGCTATGTAGAGGTGGCCTTCCATGTAGGGTGGTTAAACCTAAAATATCAGAGCAGAAAAACCCTTTCTGAGACAGATTTACTCACAAAATAAAGGAGAAAGGAAAGATTGAAAGACTGAAAGTTTCATACTCAACAATCAGAATAATAGTAGGTGGACAGAGATCTGCTATTTCAATTAAGGACATTTCTGTCACATGGAAGTGAAACTGCCTTTGCAAAATTGTGACAATGAGAGAAATCTGACATAGCTAACTCCATCTTGCTTCTAACCCCACAAGCTAACTGTCTTTGCTTGGGCCAAGTTAACTATGGGAGGAATTTAGCTTATAATTTAACTTAAAATCAAAGATAATAATAGTCCCTTCTTGAAACTAAACCCCTCCATTCTCGGGGACTCAAACGACCTTTGTAAAACTAATAAATTGTCCACTTGGTTAGAGTTATGGCTCAGGAGTCGTGTGGCAGAGACTTGAAAACTCCTCAGTTACTCCTATAAATAATATCATTATGATAACCCTAAGAGTGGTCTTTGAGGTATTTTTCAGACCTTGAATTCTGATAGGCCAACTGGTGCCACCAGGACAGGTAACCCGTACTAAGAAACTGACTCAGTTCATCCTGTGACCTCAACCCAGGAATTGACTCAACTCAAGAAGGCAGCTTGGCTCTTTGCAATTTCATCCTCAACCCAACTAATCAGCATTCCTCACTCCCTAACCCCCTGCTTGCCAAACTATCTTTGAAAACCCTTAGCCTCTGAATTCTCAGGAAAACAGATTTGAGAATCATCATCTATCCTCCTGTTTACCTGCTTTGCCATAATTAAACGTTTTCTCTGTTGCAACATTCCTACTGTTTCATTGTATTGACTTTTTTTGTGCAGTGAGTAAGAAGAGCCAATTGGGCAATAAGAGAAGTAAATACTAGCAGTGTTTCAGAAGTACCCTTCCCACTTAAAAAATTGCTTAAAGTTTCCTCTTCCATATTAAAAATGTATATTTTACAAATTATTAAAAGCCATGAAGGAAGTAAATACTCTTATCCTTAAATTAAGTGCATTAAAGATACATTTATTTTAAGCATTGGTAAGTAAAATATTATATAGAGAAAGTTATGCAGATGAGAACATTATTTTTCAAGAGTAGAAGTCCCCCCACTGGTAGTAGAAAGGACATGCAATTATTTTGCCTATTTTAGTGGTCAATATTCCTTCATAACTATATAAATATATTGTTCTTATTTATGCATTTTCAGACACATATAAATTCACCTGGTTATTAAAAATTATTTTGGTTGTTAGTACTGGTCAATCTACAGAGCTGTTTTTATAAAAAGCAATAGGTTTATTTTTCTTATGCAAATAAAGCAGACTGATTATAAGCCATCAAGGGCTATTGTAGGGCTTCAGTGATGACCTAAGGGTTTAGATGTTTTCCATTTTTCAGCTCTGATTATCTTTAAGATTTTGGCCGTGACCACACTGTTGTCTTCAAATCATTGTAAAATCACTGCTGTAACCAGTCATCATGTTCATATTTCAGAGATTAAGAATGTGGGAAGTAGGGAAAAGGGAACCAAAGCCTAAACGGCTTTCTCCAATAAAGTCTTTACTTTCGTTTTAGAGAAATCACAACCTTCCAGTAGAATAATGTATAAACTCTTTTCCCACAATTGTCTTATAGAGTCAACCACTCTATAGCTAGTCATATTGAAACCTAAAGTGGCACACTCTAGAACTCAGCACCTCCGTCTCCCATACATGTGCCAACGGAAAATATACATGGTGGTGTTGTCTACAGTAGCAAATTAGAAAGATAGGGAAAGAGATAGAGGAAAGGAGAAAGAAAGAACTAAAGGGAAGGAGGGAGAAAGGAAGGAAAGACCATGACGTTTACACTTGTAAAGCTAATAGCTAATTTGATTTTGGTGTAAGTATAAAAAAATACAATGTAACAGTTAAATGGAAAATGAGATAGATTGGAGATACAATCGGTGGTATGCTAGTCAATCAACTCTTCAACTTAAAAAGTTTTAACTTACAATGTTTGCCAATCAGCATGGTATAAATATTTCCACTGTAGCTAATTTCAAGCTACTAGTAGAAAAATGAAGTTTTCCAAGCCAATACTAGCCAGCGCCAGCCCATCACTAAAATACTGTTCAAAAACTAAATTGTCAGTGTATTTGGACAACAATCATAAAAATTCAAGTGGAGCTCCGTAACAGTTTATATTCTGCATAGGTATGAATATATTGGGAAGAGATCCACAAAATTCCTTATAATTGGCTTCTTTAGGATTGGATTAAATGAAAGTACTGTAAAATAATGTTTAAAAATCTCTTCAAGTGTATCTGTATTGTTATACTTTATTTTAAAGTTATTTCAAGGAAACAGATATGGTTAAAAATTATTAATTCTGGTTGACAAGTTTGGTTGTTTCTGTTTATCGTCTTCCTTTTCTTCTGTAATTTTGAAATTTCCTCTAAATAAGTTTATGAGAAAAGAAATAACTACTTGAGCACAATAACTACTTGAAACACAAGATATAGGTGACATAGCAGCACAGGCATATGTGAAATTACCATCGTGGTAGAAAGTGGTGAAAAATTCAAATGAGTACTTGGCTTTTACAAACTTAAGATACCTACTCTGGAAAATCAGGAGCTGTAAGTGAGAAAAGATTTGATGAGTATTTATCGAATAAATAGTTCTTTAAAAATGAAAAGTCTTTATTTTTTATCTTATTTTTTACTTTTTTAATTTTTTTGAAACACGGTCTTGCTCTGTTGCCCCAGGCTGGAGTACAATGGCGGGATCTCAGCTCACTGCAAGCTCCGCCTCCCAGGTTCACGCCATTCTCCTGCCTCAGCCTCCGGAGTAGCTGGGACTACAGGCGACCAACACCATGCCCGGTTAATTTTTTTGTATTTTTTAGTAGAGACAAGGTTTCACCTTGTTAGCCAGGATGGTCTCGATCTCCTGACCTTGTGATCCACCCGCCTTGGCCTCCCAAAGTGTTGGGATTACGGGCGTGAGCCACCGCGCCTGGCCTCAATGGAAAATCTTTATCTAGTTTTTAAAGTGACCTACAACAAATGTCAGAAAATGGGAAAATATCGTAAGGTTGAAGTGATTCAAGTAGTTTTTGTACTTGGAAAAATTGTGGCAGAATTTCAGAAGTGTAGTTAGGAATACAGTTACTTTAGGGTGACCATACATTTCTCCACAAAACTGGCAAAATTTTGAGGAAAAACATGACGTTATTTTTAATTATGCCTAGACAAAAGTTATAAACCAGACTTGATGGTAAATAGAGATATGGCTAATAATTTGCATAGGATATATTATGTGGATTAGAAAAAAAAGTATAGAATTGAGATCACAACGATATCAGAAATTTAGATATGATGAGTGGTTGGATCAAAATTGTCTAAAACATAATTGAGTAGAAAGGGCAGATAAATAGGAAAAATAGATTTAAACACTTACTGGATGGTATTAGGAAGAAATCATGCTAAAAGAACAAGACATTGAAATTTAGTATAACATAAGATGCAGAAAATAAGTATTTGTAGTTTTCACTTGAATATTGTACTGAGGAAATTGTCCCCGGTACGATCTTAAGCAAGCTTGCAAAATGTGAATAGAAATAATTTGACAAAGGTAAAAGTTTAACCATCTCTTATCTTATTTATGTATTTGACCTGTTTTGCAAAAAACTTCACGAAGTGTATCTGTATTGATATTACAAACCGCTTTTGGAATATTTTTGTTCACGGTTTAATTCAGAAAGATGATCATAGCAGTGTTTCCTACAAGTAGACAGTTACTGCTTTCTTTGATATCTAAAATTTTCTGAAGGGAGGAAAGTCATTATCTCTGACTCTGAGTTAAAAAATCTGTGACTGCTCTTTTGTTAAGGTGTTTATCGGTGAATTTAGTCTATTAAATTGTAAAACCATCCAATTTTCTTCTTCCTTTGGTTGTTTGCTCCAGAACCAATGTGAGAAACATCAGCACTATAGGCAGCAATTTTTCCTTTCTTTGTAATTGTACAAGGCAAAAATATTCACTTCTATTCTTCAAAGTTACACTCTTTCTTCAAACACTCCTGAGAATTTTTTAATCATGGAAAGCTATTCAACTCACTTCCCACTCTTTTGGAAAATTACATTCACATGAAGGACAATTCTAATTTATTCTGCTGATACAAATATCCCAGTGAATTTCTTTGCATTTAAGTGATTCATCTTTATGAAGTCATTCTTAAACCATGAAAAAATTAAAGTCAACATAATACTTTCAATTAAAGTCATCTCCTCTATAAAAATAAGAATAAGAAATAATCTGTAAGACATGTGCGGTGGGCACTTTTAATCATTTAGAACTTTCAAAAATGGATAAAATAGTGTTTACTTGTTAATCATTGTAAGACGTGTTTGTATTATAAATACATATACACAAAATTCAGCATAAATATGAAGAGCTAAATTGTACTGGTGAAAAAATACAATGACAAAACAATAGGTATAATTTTTAGAACAGATGATGTATTATAGTCTTTAAAGTGACATAAATTGCCATATCAGTTCTACCTCCCACACTCAGAATTCAGGGGCAATTATAATCAAGCCAGTCCTGATGATCTGGTATTATGTATGACTTACAATTGCATTTTACAACTTATTTCAGCAATTTTTTTGCAAGACTCATAACTGTTAAAAGATTTCTATCTTATTGCATATTTTTATATTTTTTATTTTTTTGAGACGGTGTCTCCTTCTGTCATCCAGGCTGGATTGCAGTGGTGCATCTTGGCTCACTGCAACCTCTGTCTCCCACGTTTGGCTCATGATCCTCCCACCTCAGCCTCCCAAGTAGCTGGGACTACAGGCACAAGCCACCGTGCCCGGCTAATTTTTGTACCTTTTGTAGAGATGAGTTTTTGCCATGTTGGCCAGGCTGGTCTTGAACTCCTGAGCTTAATCAATCTGCCCACCATGGTCTCCAACAGTGTTGGGATTTCATGCATGAGCCACCGTGCCTGGTCCAGTTCCTCCCTTTTCAACATAAGCTGTTATGTGCTAATATTGTGAGACTTATAGAAAATGACTCCTGTAGTTAAAACCACAAAAACCTTTCAGTCTCTTATTTGTCTTCATGATTAATAATTTTGGAGCCTTTAAATGCCTTCATACTTCATATTCTTTAATCTATCAAGTAAGTTAGACACTGTTTTTGGAGCTACAAGCTGTCATGTTTCCATGTGTAACCATTAATTTTATATGTCAACTTGGCTAGGAGATTACTGGATAGCTGGTAAAACATTACATCTGGGTTTGTCTGTGAGGGTGTTTGTGAAAGAGGTTAGGATTTGAATCAATGTGCTGAGTAAAGATCACCCTCACCAATGGGGACAGGCATCATCAAATCCTTTGAGAGCCCATATGGAACATAAAGGTGAAAGGAAATTGAATTTTCTCTCCCTATTTAAGCGGAGACATCCATCTTCTCCTGCCCTTGGTTATCCTTGCTCCTGGTGCTCTAACCTTGAGACTTTGACTGGGACTTGCAACATTGGCTTCATGGTTCTCAGGCCTTCAGGTTTGCACTGAAACTATACCACTGGTTTTCTTGGGCCTGCAGCTTGCAGATTCAAATTATAGGGGGACTCCTTTGTCTTCTTAATCATGTGAGCCAAGTCTTCATAATATATCTCTCTCGATGTATCAGTATATATCCTGTTGGTTCTGTTTATCTAAAGAGCTTTGACTAATATATTACATAAAACACAAAGTTGCAATTTTATACGACACAGAAAAATATGTACTTATAATTTCCACCATAATGTTGTACCAAGGACATTTTTCTCAGTGTCTCAAAGTGATACTGCTCTATCCATCAAAGATAAAAGATAAGGTTAGAATGTTGGTTTTTCTTTCTTCATGCTAATAATCAACATTATTAGCACAAGAGACTAAGAAGTATTGAAGTTATTTCTTCTTTTAATCATTTTGAGTTTTGCATTTTATTTATTACATCTTATAGATAAAAACCAAAGAAAAAGTATAGTAATTGACTATGGAGTACAATTTGACAAAGAGCTCGGTTAAATTTGAATCTCAAACATTCACCAAGGAATTATATTCAGATACACACCCAGTCCATTTTTTGTTATACAGATTTTTAACATTGTAATCAATTTTTAGTGATTCAAAAGTGATAGTGCTTTATTTTTATTTGTAAATATAATACTGTGAAGCAAGGAACTAATATTTGAAAAGACTATTGTTAAATACCCAAAGATGGTATAACCTTTCAGAGAGAAATTATTTTACTTATTTTATATACTTATTTACATATTTATTTATTTGTTTATTTAACTTTGTTGCATGATTGTCATTAAAGAATCTTAATTGAATGCACTTGTAGTCCCGGCTACTCTGGAGGCTGAGGTGAAAGGATTGTTGAGCCCAGGAGTTTGAGTCTAGCCTGGGGAACATAGTGAGACCCCATCTCTAAAACAACATAAAGATAAAGTAAACTAAAGTGAAATCTTCCCTCCCCCATACATATACTCCTTGAATTTTATCTGGAAAGGAATTTGAAATATTTGACAAAAATTCCCACACTTACGATTTTGAAAATTCTACATTCATTTGCAGTCACATGTATTTCCTTATTTTCTGTATTATTTGCAAATTGTCAGATTGCATCCCATTGAGATGACTGGAAGTTTTACAGTATTCTTTCCTCAGGAGGAACATAATATCTGGTTTACTCTCTTTGTGTCCAATTACTAATGGCACTGTAATAACTGATAGCTCACTGCAGTCACCAGTAATTGGGCACAAAGAGAGTAAATCAAGATCCATTAATTTATGAAGAGGAAAAAATTACTATATTCCTTTTTAGTCATTTTTGGTTTTATTTATTACATAGAATTAATAAGAATATACATTATTTCATCTACAATTTGCTTATACAACAATGCAACTTACATGGAAATTTCAAGATAAAGTCTTTTTATGTAGATTCCCACAATATTTTTATTCTTAGGTCCAATAATGTTACTAGAATAAGTCTTGATGTTTGTTCTGAGTTAAGCGTTATTATGTACATATTGCTCTTTCAATATTGTTTTAAATCACTTTTTATTTCAGAAAGCTCCATTGAACTACTTTTGGTATTTGTCCTGTTCCTTTGATTTTTTTTTTTTTTTTTATTTTCAAGTACTACAATTATATTTATGCTGAATCAGTTTTCTTATGTTTCCAGTTATCACTTTCTATCAAATTTATGTCTTATTTGTTTTTAAATATCTAAAACTTTCCTTCTTTTTACCTTTCCTCTTCATTATATGTTATCTCAACATTTTCTTTTTTTACCTTTCCTCTTCATAATCTATGTAAACATAAATTACCAAGTTATATTTACATGCTTGTAGTTTAGTTTTCATTTCTAAAACTATTATTTTTCTGTAAGTTGAAAGTCTTCTAAAATTTTTGCCATCTTTTTACACATTCTCCAGTAATTTATATGTTTCTGTGTTATATAATCTTAATATCTTTTAATTTGTATTCATACTTTACACTACAGATTCTTTTGTTTGAGCATGTTTTTTGGGCATGATTTTATTGTAAGTAGTGATGTTTTGTTTTTTTTTGCTTAATTTCTCTTTTTTTATTGATTTGACTTTATTACTTTATGTTTCTTATTTTTATGTGAATTTAATTGTCCCAAATTTAAGGCAGATGATATATTTTCTAATTTATGGTAACCACTTATGCATGTATATGTGTGTATATGTGTGAGTGCACGTGTGCGTCTGTGTGTGTGTGTAATGAAAAATATTAATTCATTCTCTGAGATTGTATAGGTGTTACCCTCTACCAGTTTTATCTGGATTTCCTCTTTAATTCAACTCTATTTTCCCTGCAATGCTAAGATTTATTATTATTATTATTATTATTATTATTATTATTATTATTATTATTATTATT